>NC_025704.1:12499063-12509570 GCF_000633955.1 Camelina sativa
TTAGCATACGGCATCGAAGCTCTGGCTCCAGCCGAGGCTGGAGTGCCTACATTGCGCCGCGCTATGCTAGTCAACGATTCCGAGCTCAACGACAGCATGATGCTAGATAACATTGACTTCGCCGAGGAACTGCGCGATCAAGCTCTCGTCCGTATCCAGAATTACCAAAATGCCGCATCCAAATACTATAACAAAGCCGTTCGCCAGCGCAGGTTTAACGAGGGCGACCTGGTATTACGTGAGGTCTACGAGAATACAAAGGAGATTAACGCTGGCAAGCTTGGCGCTCGCTGGGAAGGGACGTATCTCATCTCCAAAGTAATTCGCCCAGGAGTGTACGAGCTCCTGACCATGGAGGGCAAGCAAATCAAAAACTCTTGGAATGCGGCTCACCTTAAACGTTACTATTATTAGACCATTTGCTTAAAAATTCGGTTGTGAGAGTATGTACACTACGAACTACGACTGGCTTGATCCCGGATCTCGGGTACGTAGGCAGCCCTCGGTTTCTTTCACGATATTTCGAGGGCACAGCTAGAAAAAATAATAAGATTCCTTTTTTCCTAAAAGAACTTATTCCATTTCATTTCTGCCATTTCGCCACATACAAAGAGTGTTCGACATCGGCATATGGCCTAAGAAAGATGAAGCATAAAAACAAGAAGAAGGAACTACTGCTGCGGTAGGTCTCTAGTCTCGGGAAGCAGATGCGAAGTATGATCTCCCTCCTGTGATCTCAACCTCCTCGGTCGGACTCCAACGGCTCCTCGACAGCTACACCTTCCAGATATGCTCGCCAGTGTTGACACTCCCGCCTCAGCCCTTCTAGCCGACCTGCTGGCATTTCTGCCCCCCTGTCCGCCATTTCCTCCAGGAACGCGCATGGACCCTCCACGGTGTGACTCTCCCGAAAATAACGATCCGTGGCCTCCAAGTGGAGGATGTACTGGCGTAACCTCTCTATTCAGTCCCTGTAGATCGGAATTTCCGCCACATGCAGATTCTCCGATTCGCCCAGCAGCTCGTAATCGCCCTCCGGCAGGTTGGGTAACAAGGTCCTGACGACCTCCCCCTCACATCGATCACGATCGGTGAGTAGCCGGGTCATGCGCCAGCTCGCCAAGTAGAAGCCTCCGGCAATGAGCTCGTTGAGAACCGCGATGGTTCCTTCCAAACGGCAGAGCTGGCAGACGACATCGCGTTTCAGACGAAACGCCTTGATATACGAACTCATCCGCTGACAACGAGCTCGGTAGACGTGAATCTCCCTTTGCAAAGGATCCTCCTCAGTCCCCACTGCGAGTTCGTGGGATGGAGGCGAAATCGCCTCTTCTATGGGAAGGGCGATATTCGAAGCTTCCGGGTCGAATCCGCTGACCCCGGCAGTAGTCAGCTCTCGAGCTCGCCTTAACCATGCAGATCGTGTCGTGGTAGGCATACTTTGCAGTTGATCTTTCTGAAGTTTAGATGAGAGATGCTCAGCAAACCTTCTCTTCACCTATTTATAGGGGGAAAGGGGGAGATAAATGCTGCGTCCCGAAAATCTCGCACCAATCAGATCGTGGGAAGATGCGCGCTGCATCCCGAGACTCTCCCACCAATTAATTTGCATTGTGAAACCGCGTCTGTATTTAATGCAGCGGTTACGCCTCGGGAATGACCGAAAAAAAATAAAATAAAATAAAATAAAATAAAATAAAATAAAAAAAAGACTACTACGTCTACCCAGTTCGGAATCGAACTACTCGACATCTCGGCCAGGTGCTCGACCTACTCTCCAGCGGGAGATTAATCGGACCCAGAGAATTCCGTTGGAATTGTTTCGATTCTAAGTCTCCAATGCGAGACACATCGGGCCCAGAGAATTCTTTCAGAATTGTCTCGATAAACTCCTTGACGAGAGATAAAACCAAACTCAGAGAATTCTTTTGAATTGTTTCGTAAGTCCCAGATCGGACGAATGTAAGCCGGACCCAGAGTTATAAATTTCGCTTTTCCGTTTTCCGAAATGGGGCACAGAGAGTAAGCCGAGGCATCATACCTCGCCCCTCGTTCACAAAATACATTTACGTTTGGGGTAAACTACCCCCACAAAGGGTTATTCAATGTAAGCCGAGAGACGTCTCGCCTCATTTGAATTTCCAATTAAAAAAAAAAAAAAAAAAAGAAGCTTTATTGTAAGGCTGAATTATCTGAACAGGATAAATTCGACAGAAAATTAAGAAACTACGTATAAAAGCTCAGATCGCCAAAGTATGTCATCCGTCAAGATCAAGTCCGGCGGCAATCTTCCTTGTATCAGCTTTAAGGNTTCTATGGGAAGGGCGATATTCGAAGCTTCCGGGTCGAATCCGCTGACCCCGGCAGTAGTCAGCTCTCGAGCTCGCCTTAACCATGCAGATCGTGTCGTGGTAGGCATACTTTGCAGTTGATCTTTCTGAAGTTTAGATGAGAGATGCTCAGCAAACCTTCTCTTCACCTATTTATAGGGGGAAAGGGGGAGATAAATGCTGCGTCCCGAAAATCTCGCACCAATCAGATCGTGGGAAGATGCGCGCTGCATCCCGAGACTCTCCCACCAATTAATTTGCATTGTGAAACCGCGTCTGTATTTAATGCAGCGGTTACGCCTCGGGAATGACCGAAAAAAAATAAAATAAAATAAAATAAAATAAAATAAAATAAAAAAAAGACTACTACGTCTACCCAGTTCGGAATCGAACTACTCGACATCTCGGCCAGGTGCTCGACCTACTCTCCAGCGGGAGATTAATCGGACCCAGAGAATTCCGTTGGAATTGTTTCGATTCTAAGTCTCCAATGCGAGACACATCGGGCCCAGAGAATTCTTTCAGAATTGTCTCGATAAACTCCTTGACGAGAGATAAAACCAAACTCAGAGAATTCTTTTGAATTGTTTCGTAAGTCCCAGATCGGACGAATGTAAGCCGGACCCAGAGTTATAAATTTCGCTTTTCCGTTTTCCGAAATGGGGCACAGAGAGTAAGCCGAGGCATCATACCTCGCCCCTCGTTCACAAAATACATTTACGTTTGGGGTAAACTACCCCCACAAAGGGTTATTCAATGTAAGCCGAGAGACGTCTCGCCTCATTTGAATTTCCAATTAAAAAAAAAAAAAAAAAAAGAAGCTTTATTGTAAGGCTGAATTATCTGAACAGGATAAATTCGACAGAAAATTAAGAAACTACGTATAAAAGCTCAGATCGCCAAAGTATGTCATCCGTCAAGATCAAGTCCGGCGGCAATCTTCCTTGTATCAGCTTTAAGGCGCTTTGGCATGGGCCATAGGAGTTGAAGTCCCGTTTTCTCCCAATCAGCAGGATGCGACTCCAATGCCCTGATCTTCTGCTCGGCCTCATCCATACGGGCAACGGCTTTTCCTCTCTTCGCCCTTAAGGAGCTGATCTCAGCATCTAGTGCCGCCAGATNATAAATGCTGCGTCCCGAAAATCTCGCACCAATCAGATCGTGGGAAGATGCGCGCTGCATCCCGAGACTCTCCCACCAATTAATTTGCATTGTGAAACCGCGTCTGTATTTAATGCAGCGGTTACGCCTCGGGAATGACCGAAAAAAAATAAAATAAAATAAAATAAAATAAAATAAAATAAAAAAAAGACTACTACGTCTACCCAGTTCGGAATCGAACTACTCGACATCTCGGCCAGGTGCTCGACCTACTCTCCAGCGGGAGATTAATCGGACCCAGAGAATTCCGTTGGAATTGTTTCGATTCTAAGTCTCCAATGCGAGACACATCGGGCCCAGAGAATTCTTTCAGAATTGTCTCGATAAACTCCTTGACGAGAGATAAAACCAAACTCAGAGAATTCTTTTGAATTGTTTCGTAAGTCCCAGATCGGACGAATGTAAGCCGGACCCAGAGTTATAAATTTCGCTTTTCCGTTTTCCGAAATGGGGCACAGAGAGTAAGCCGAGGCATCATACCTCGCCCCTCGTTCACAAAATACATTTACGTTTGGGGTAAACTACCCCCACAAAGGGTTATTCAATGTAAGCCGAGAGACGTCTCGCCTCATTTGAATTTCCAATTAAAAAAAAAAAAAAAAAAAGAAGCTTTATTGTAAGGCTGAATTATCTGAACAGGATAAATTCGACAGAAAATTAAGAAACTACGTATAAAAGCTCAGATCGCCAAAGTATGTCATCCGTCAAGATCAAGTCCGGCGGCAATCTTCCTTGTATCAGCTTTAAGGCGCTTTGGCATGGGCCATAGGAGTTGAAGTCCCGTTTTCTCCCAATCAGCAGGATGCGACTCCAATGCCCTGATCTTCTGCTCGGCCTCATCCATACGGGCAACGGCTTTTCCTCTCTTCGCCCTTAAGGAGCTGATCTCAGCATCTAGTGCCGCCAGATGATCATCGATTTCATTCTTCTTCATGCGGTGGTAATACAGCTTGTGGCATTGTTCGCGATGCACGGATTCGATCTACGCACAAGGTCATCGGTCAATAAATAGTTGCCATAATAATTTCGCACGGACAAAGCTAGGGTTTATTACCTGGCGAACGAAGGCATGAGCAGCAGCAGCCTCAATATTGTTGGCGCGATTACTCACGTAAAACGTCTTCACCTTGGAAGGCATGAACTCACTGCTCAAAGAAAAACTTGGTTCGTCGGGAGTCGAGTTCTCCGACTGGTAGCACTCATGGCAGTAATCGATCAAGCACTGCGGCATGTCCGCCACCCTGTCCAGACCATTCTCGATCCAGAACCTTGGGTGAGATTCAAGGCGCTTGAGTTTGAAAAGCAGTTCGTCTCGCGATTGCTCTGCTGCAGCTAATCGCCCGCGGTACTCGGAATGGCGTTCTTTGATTCGGGAGAAAAAGGTCTCTAGTTCCAGCCTCTTCTCCGGACTAACACGAAACATTAACATCCAGGGAGCTCGGATATGCGGATAGAGCGGCATCCCTCGCTCAATGGCTTCCGAGTTTGAGAACGTCGGGACGTCGCCCTTAACATCGACCAAGGACGCGGTACTGCCAACAGAGCTCGGCATCTTCGGATTGTCTCGTCGGAGTTACGGTAAAATCAAACATGAAGCGATCATATTTATACTAATTCAGGACGAAACATTTCCAATTTCGATATTGGCAAATTACCATTTTCGCTGGAGGATACAAAAAAAAAACAAAACGGCAATATTCCATGCAAAGCACCAAAGGGAAATTTCCAAAAAGCAGAAATCGGCCGCAGAATGGGCAAAAATGTCACAAGGTCTTAAACCTGGCAATATAAAAAAAAAAAAGGAAAACAGGAAATGCTCCTAGGGAACGTTTTCGGGCAGACCGGCCTGGAAAAGTCCGACATTAGAGCCGTGCGGATGTGGAAAGGAGTCTGGAGCCGCGTCCCCGGATTGAAGTAGTCCGAAGCCGAGCTGATCTGGAGACATGTCGAGATCGCCTTCCTCGAACTCTACGAGATCTAGCGCTTCCACTTCAGTCTGGGCGACCTCCCGCTTTTCCTTGATCTCGGCAACAAGATTGTCCGGGATGGATGCACCATTCTTCAGAAGGTAGTCCATGACCTGCCCGAATCCGTTCGCTTTGTTGAGAACATCTTCTTTCGGACGGGCCATCTCCTGGTCACGCAGATAATCCTTTACCTTGTCAAGACGGCGCTGCGCTTTCTTCGTGGTGCCCTCGACCTTGGCTTGGCGATCTAGGCGAAGTCGTCTCATCTCTGACTCGAATTTCGCCCCAAGATCGTCGAACTGCCTTTTCAGCTCGTTTTTCTCTTCCCCCAGAATTTGTTCCTGTGATTCCAGCTCGGCGACCCTGTTTTCCAGGTTCTTGCAATCCTGTTCTTTGCTTGCAAGAAGACCTTTCAGCTCCTTGATCCTCTCGTTCTTCGTCCTATCTGCTTCTCGGAGGTTCTCCAAACACTCCTTTATCTTCTCGAAATCGGCCTCTGCCGAGGCCATCGATTTGACACGCCTATCGTACATAAGAGTAAGCGATGACATATAGGCGGCGGTCTGCACTCCAAGACAAGATAGAATGAGAATCAAGTTTTGCAGTTCAAAAAATAATAATAAGGGAGGCGATGAGATTCGAACCTGAAGGGCAGATTGGGCGGCCAGAATGTACTGGTCCTTGAATTCGAGCTTATCGACCAGCGGTAGCATGACCGATGATACCGTAAGTTGCCTGCACAACTCCGCAGCGGCTTCTTTGTTGCACACAAGAGGTGTTTCGCCAAAATAGTCGTAGCAAAATTGGTCAGTTCGACCAGCAGTGCGATGAACTCGGAAGCGGTCGTATGATTCAAGGCCGGCTTCTTCCGCAGAGCGTTTCCGACCTGTTCCCTGGGCGGAGGCTTTTCCTTTACCCTTCTCTTTGTTTTTGTCCTTCTTGGACTTCTTCTTCTTTGAACCGTTATCTGGTTCAGAGGCAACCTGCACTGAGACGATCGGCTCAATCGGCGGAGGAAGAGATGAGTCGTTGGGATCCACGTTTTCATCTTCTTCGTCGGCAGCTGGGAGCTCGCCCTCGTCATCAATGTCGATGAATTCATTCTCCATCTGCTCTGGCTCGGGGTTGACGGTCGGTTCTACGTTTCGATCCATGGATCGAAGCATCTCGGCGGCGACAATTGTGGTTGGTGGGACCTCGGAAGTTTGACCCAGTGAGCTTGCAAAACTGGCAAACTGAGTTCTTGCTTTACCCATCGCTGCTTCCACGCGGCGCCGTGAGATTTGAGTCCAGCTGCGATCTGCTACACCGAGGAGAGCGCTCTTGATGCGTTCGAAGCTGGAAGATAACCTCCGAGCTGAATAAGGGCGATCTGCAAAACATATGAAAATACAAAATCAGGTCAGCACGATATTGTCCGATTTAACAGAATAAGGAACGAGATGATACCCGGCGAATCGTTCCATACTCTTCGGCGACCGCATTTTGGATTTTCAAAAGAGCGGCCATCAACTTGGACAAAGAAGTAGCGAGCTCTCAGCTTCTTGAAGTTACTGACTTTTTCCCCCGGAAGGAAGTTATGAGCTGGCTTCGCATTAACCATCCATAATTTGCTACCTTGGCTGTTTTTGAAGTTTGTCAACTGCTCGAAGCATTCGACCTCGAGAAACACCTCAGCTTCGGCCGCGAGTGTGAGGGCGGCGACGAAGTTGCAGATACTTCCTGGGGTGAGTTGACATATCGAAATTTTGCGGCGATGGGCGTATTGGGTGAGCAAATTAGGAAGAGGGAAGAATAACCGGCATTGGGAAAAAAATCCCTCGTACAAGCAAATGTACCCGAGAGGCGGACTCCACGGACGTTGGTGCTCTCCGGGGATAATAATGTGAACACCAGAATTGGACAGGCCACACGAATTCAACAGGTCGCCAACCGACTTAGTAGTACTGGTCGTCTCCTTGCCCCCGATGTCACCTCGGTGGTCTCGAAGAGGTGAGAGGTCATTGATCATGACGTTATCAGGCGCAAGTCGGACAGTTTCGCCGCCCAAGTTGTCAGGTGGGAGATCGGAAATTGGCGTAGCATTTCCGTGATCTTCGCGATCATCTTCGTCAATCAGAGAAGGGATTGGGATCTCGTTGGATCTGCGCCTTGAGGAGCATTCAGCCTCTTCTGGTCTATTCGGCATATCGCCTCGGACCGATCTGACAACGTTCGGAGGTTCCCTGCTGGAGCACTTGCGGATCAACGGTTCACTTGTGGTAGCCGACGAGGAAACCATGGCCGAGGTGAATGACAACGCAGATCGCCGAAGAGTGTAGAAAAGCTGGCGAATAACAAAGTAATTAAAGGCAAAGAGAGAGAGAACGAAGTGATTACCTTTTTTTTGACGAAGCGGCGAAAAGTGAAAACACTCGGCGGACACTAAGTATTTATAGACGGGAGTGGGTGGCAAACCTACGAGGGGTCATAATTTCCTACCATAACCTACGCGACGCTTCAGCTTCCGAATTGACGGATGCGACGTATCGGACACGTGTCACCCGACTAGAGGAGGGCGAAGCGGCGCGACGATTCCGGAGTGTTTAGATTCGGATCTCTTTACGGATCAAATCAAATATTCTCTCTTGAAGTCCGGTCATTCGAATTAACTTCTGAATGTACCGAACTGAGGGGGGACTAATTGTTGGTACGGGAATTAGCACCCCCGACATATCGATCACGACCCGTTAAAGAACCGACTACCTAAACCAGGAATTCGACCAAGGATTGGACTTCATCCCTGAAAGCCCAATACCGTTAAGAAGCCCATGGACGAAGTGGCGAATTGGCACTTCAGCTCGCCCTGCGGCTGACCTAGCAAGAAAGGAAAGACTTTCCTTATTAGTTCGCCTGTAGTTAGGAAAGTCAATATATTCAATATATTCGATATATTTGAGTATATTGAGTAGATCTTTAAATACCTATAAATAGAGGGTAATCCTCTCATTGTAAGATCATCCAATCATTAATACAAAACCCTAAATTCTTCTTTGTTCTTGAGCAAAACCTAACTTGTTCCTCAAGAGATTTCTTTTCTTCTTTTCTTGCTTACTTTGATCTAGATTCTTCAAGAGATTGTTATTGAATTTGTTTCCCTTCTAAACAAATTCATTGTGAGAAACCTCAGTTTCTACAATATTCAATATTAAAATGTTACAAGATAAAATCTAAAAACATATATATTATATACTACTACTTAATTATTCTTAATTTTTTTTTTAATTTTACCCGCGTCTAGTTGTATAAAATTACCATAACATTGTAATTTTTAACAATTTTTCAGTAATTCAAGAATAAAATATTTGTTTTATAATTTTAAAACAAAATACAATTTTATTCTTAAATAGTTTCAAGATATTAAATAAGAATGATATTTAATATTGTATATAATTACCATAACATTACTAAATTATGATAAGGCGGTTATAAAGTTTCATTTCACTAGTATTTCTGGCTGCAGAGAGTCTTCTCATAGTTGTGTTATTAGATGTCTTTGATTATATTACCTTTTGTCTAATCAATTCTGTATTTATTAATTTTTGTAGATTGTGTTTCCACATACGAGGGTGGTGATTACTACTCCTCAGAAGAGGATAAGGTTCCTGCTGCTGTTCCTGCCAATGGTATGGGTTGTGGATGCTACTATTGTCTTTGTTTTCTTTCTTTAAAAAAATTGTTATCTCATTTCCAATGTTATTTTACTTCAAAACATTTCAGGAAATGGTGGAGCTGCTGCTTAGAATGTTGTCAAGGTTGATTCGAAGCCAAAGACTAAGCCTGCAGAAGTGAAGCCTGAATCTGACGAGGAAGACGAGTTTGATAACGATGATGACTCTGAGAAAGGAGTGAGTGTTTGTAGCTGGCTATCATTTGTGTTTTTCTATCTCTGATAGTATATGCATACATACATTAATGAGAAGATTCATAGTTAGATGATACTATATGGTAATCTTTTTTTTTTTTTTGTAGATGGATGTTGATGAAGATGACTCGGATGATACGAAGAGGACTCTGAGGATGAAGAGTAGGAGGAGACTCCCAAGAAGGTAGATATACTGTCTATCTAACATTTGCTCTCCTTTCTTCTACGTAGTCCTTTTTCTCACTTTATTGTTTCATACGTTTTATTAAAAAGCCTGAGCCAATCAACAAGAAGAGGCCAAATGAATCTGCATCCAAAACACCTGTCTCGGGAAAGAAGGCAAAACAGGCAGCAGCTACTCCTCAGAAGACAGGTTAAATGTTTGTCTCTGTAGATCTTGAGTCTTGTTTTTGAGAGTTATTAGTTGGTTTAATTAGTCAATCTGAGTAGAATAATGACGAATAAACAGAATGATTGTATTCTGATGAAAGAGAACTATATTGTGTTACATTGGTACAGAAGAGAAGAAGAAAGGAGGACTTACAGCCACACCGCACCCAGCTAAAAAGGGTGGAAAGTCTCTCCTGTGAATGCTAGCCAGAGCCCCAAGTCTGGATGTCAATCATTTGGTGGTAACAACGAGAAGTGAGTTGTCTCTTTCTTGCATCTTTCTCATAGCTCAGATGATATGTGTGAAAATGCAGTCAATGTGATGATTGATGTTTAATAAATATTGTGTGTATGCAGGCCATTCAACTCGGGCAAACAATTTGGTGGTTCTAACAACAAGTCGTCTAACAAAGGCAAGGGTAGAGCCCAAGGAGGTGAACCAAGGAGAGATGTTTTGGTATTTGAGTAGATGATGAACTTTTAAGGGTGCTTTTGGATTTTTTTTTTATATTTTGAGATTTTATCTCCTTCTATTTGAGTACTGCAGTTTTTACTTTCCTACGTAATTCAGTATGAATATTGCTGGAATGAGAAAGATGACAAAAAAAAAAATTGCAAGCATTACTCTGATTTTGGTTTTTTATGCCGTCTGAATAGATTCCTTCTAATATAGGATCAGTTTTGTTACACATCAAAAAAGAGATCAGAGAGGATCTCACAAACAGAGAAGAGACAAAAAAAAAAAAAAAAAAAAA
>NC_025704.1:12509817-12550889 GCF_000633955.1 Camelina sativa
AAAAAAAAAAAAAAAAAAAAAAAAAAAAAACACCCTTGAACTAGACTACATTCCGGAATATGGCTCAAAGCTTCTAAATTTTTTGTTGAATGATACTTATAAGAAAGCCATGCTGCTGGTCTAGTGACTGCCCCAAACAGGACCTAGCCCAGAGCTACCCTACCAGTTCTGCTTCACACTCTGTTGAAACCAAACCAAAGTTCCTTCTACTATGAAGCAGAATAGTACCATTCCAATTCCCCAATACCCAACCAGCTCCTCCTATGCCCTTTTCTCTTTCCCATGACACATCATTACATGAGTTTTTTCCCTGTCAATTACTGATAAAACACCCAAATTAAATGGTAAATACTACGAACGAAAACAGAACCAAATCCAAAATTAGGGCAACATATAGTTGAAATAAATTTTGATTACTAAATCAGTTTTTAAGAAAAAGAAAATTCAAAACCAGATACGGATACCATCCCAACCGAACAAAGGTTTTCACAAATGAAACCAAATTGTAGTTTTAGAAATATAATAAAATCGAAACGTCTCTCCAACAAAACATCATCTTCAAAGTACAACAACGTTGACTTGAGCAGCACTAGAACCTTTCTTGAATGCCTTGAGTTCCTTAACAACGAGAGACTCTTGTTCCTTGCTAAGAAAACGTCTGCGTAGCGTAAACTTGTCGAGGACCAGCGAATTCTCAAGGAAATATTTTGATAGTTTCATCTCAACTCCATTTCCATACTTGATTCTTTTAATCTCAACATACTTGAGGCTTGATTGCAAACACTTTGGCACTGATGAGAAACTGATTTCCTCTCTTTCCATTACCTTTTTCAGCTTCTGCATATGTTAAATAACATCTTTTTATAACGGTGAAAGTGAAACATATTACAAAAATATATGGTTTTTAAAAGCAAAATCATTACCACGACAAGGGATTTGAGGTTTGGACAGCACTCAAGAACGCCTGGCAAGATTTCCAGATCACATGTATATAAGTTCACATATAACCGCTTCATGTTACGAAACTGAGGCATGCATTCGTGCTTCATGTAGTGACGCATGATCTGCAAAACACAATTTTTTATATTCTCATCCAAAGAGACACATTCAAAAATAATATATATATATATATATATATATATATATATATATAATAGAAATTATTATAACTAATCTGAAAGTTCAACCAATCATAAATAATATTGCATAATAAAAATTATTAAATTAATATAAAAGTTGCATAGAGACTTGAAAACATTTTATATTGTGAAACAAACTAATTTCTCTAAAACATCATATACTTTGAATTTTGAAACGGAGAGAGTATATGTTTATACCTTCAAAGTTGTTCCGCTTAAAGTCATGTCCCTTACGCTTGAGAGCGGGGTAAGTAATTTACGGACAGCGCTTCTCTCGTATGAGTTATCTATATTCTTAATATCTTCTATATTCTTAATATCTTCCACATTAAAAGCGACGTTGATTTCTACCTTTGCGGATGAATCCATTTTGCTTATCACAAAACCAGCTGACTGATGATCATGTAGACTCAGATAGGTGAGCCGAGGAGCATCAATGATGACCTTCCAATCGTCTGTGTCATCAGGATTGGCACGATCAACAAGAAGATTGAGACTATTTAGTGACTGGGAGCTCACCTGTAAAACTGTCGCCATGACTTCAGCTACCAATCTAACAACAGTTAGATCTTCAAGAACGGGGCAAGATGAAATCAAGTTCTTCATAGTATCATTACAATCATATAAATTCTCTTCAAGATGCATCACCTTGAGATTAGGCAAAGACACAAACTCGAAACATTGCAGCCACACGTTCTGAAGTTTCAATGAAACCAAAGTCTCACATAAGTAAAGGTTAATCATCATATCAACCGAATCAACCGAAGGAAAGATGACTTCAAGATGTCGGATTTCACGCTTAACTACTTCTTGGACCCACAACAAGACTGGGGATGACAGATAAACATCTTCCCTCTCGAAAGAGAGCTTGAGCTTGTCTAAGCATCGCTCATTAGAGTTTGCAAGAAACGAAGAGGCGAAACTGACAAAGGTAGCGACATCACCTTTGAAATCACCAAGGTCTATATCCAAGAAAGGCATTGCACGCCAGAGATTTCTCCATCTTTTGGAAAAAATGCTAGTTGTAACAACTTTCTTTGTAGGAAGATTAGAGAGTATATGACTTAGCAAATGATCTGGTAAGCCGCTTATCCTATCTACTCCATGTCTACGAATTGCTCCTTGGTTGCTCATTTGATTTCTCTTTTGGAAAAAAACATTCAAGACAAGTTATCTGCATCACAAAAGAAACATGTGAACCATGATTCAATTATTCCGCTATATTAAAACAAACGCTTTGCATTTCATATAGATACCACCATTCAACTATTTTCCTATTCATTTGACATACCAATACTCAAAACAGCGTCGATTCGTCGCTGCAGATGAAACCAATAGCCTCGCCGTTGTCTCCATCCTCACATATTCGCTACAATGAGTCTACCTATATTATCTCTTCTTAGGAAATGCATCTTTCACAAAGGCTTTGTATGGAAAATAAAATAAAAATCTAGACTAGTGATGAGAGTTGACTGCAGAGGATTTGAAGTTAATGAAAAAATGAACCGGTTCGGGTAAAAATATACCTAAAAATTCCCTATACAAAACTATCCTAAAAGGGAAAATAATCTCCAATGTTTATTTTTTTTTTTTGACAATCAACCCCATATATTAAGTTATAGAAGATGATTTTCTTCGAGAGAGAACCAATTAGGTTCCAACGAGCTTACATATGAAAAAAAGAAACCACGTACGTGCTCTTGCACATTTCGCAAGTTTATCAGCACAGATATTATCTTCTCGAGGAATATATCTAATACTAAAGTTAGCAAATCTATCTCTGAAATGAATAAAATTATTCAATTATGATGAAAAGGTCGGCCAATCTTCAATATTAGACGTCATCGTTATTAGGTCTAAATAATCCATAGCAAAGAGAGCTTTATCTAAGTTCAAGGCCAGAAGGCACTCCATAGCCCAAACAATGGTGTCTAACTCCGCATGTAAGGGGGATAGGCTTCTATGCGAACCTTTAAGCCCCATGTGCAAGAATCTAGCACCGAAAGAAGCAATCCAGCCGTATCCACTCCTATCCGCCTCTGCATGCCAAGATCCGTCTATAAAACATACAAGACAATCTTGTGGGATTTGAGTCGATATGCCCGCTTCTACTAACCCTGATGGTATAGCTCTATTGTTTGCTCTTCTCCAAACTTCTTCTTCTTGGATGGCTTTCTCCAGAGTATCTTGCGGAGACTCGGATATATTTTCAAAAACTTTCTTGTTTCTTGTCTTCCAAATGTACTACATCATCCAAGGGAACGTCCTCAAGTTTTGATCAATTGCACCAAAGTCTCTACCACGCCCATATAGAAAATCGAAGTTGCTATATAGGGAAGATGAATAGAACACCATAGGATGGGAAGGGATTGTCGATAAGGCCCATACTTGACGTGCTGGGGGGTGCATTCAAATAGCATATGATTTATAGTTTCCTCCTCCGCTCCAAATCTAGGACAATCTTTAACTCTACCAATATGGCATTAATGCAGGCGTTGACATGTAGCCAAGCACCTAGTCACAGATTTCCACACAAATGCTTACGCTTTCGTGATGTTTAACTTCCATGCTTGCGCCTTAAGTGTTGTAACACTTGGCTCCTGAAAAGGGAGGTCGCAAACAGGACGAGAGATAGCTCTCACGGCTTCGTACCCAGACTTAACGGTATAATTCCCAGACTTTGTAAAGGTCCAAGATTAACCATCCCTCGAGGCATGTAAGCTCGGTTTGATTCCCATAATAAGGGTAATTTCTTTCGGGGGGGAAATTTCCCGAAGACGCTCCAGTTTCCACATTTTTGTATTGAAGTCGATCAAGGTGCTAACACATATCAAGGGATTTCTCTCAGTATTTAATCCTTGTGGCGGCCGCACTGGAGTATATGGGATGCACGGTTCAGTCCAGATGCACGTTTTGAACCATGAGCTTATGGTCTTACGGATTCCGTACGAGAGAACATGTTTTGCCGCCAACATGCTCCTCCAACCATATGAAGGTCGATTGGATACTTGTATCTCTAATAGACTGCAGTATCGAAAGTGTCTCCCTTTGAGAACTCGACTAAGGAGGGATCTGGATATCTCAGCAACCTCCATAGTTGCTTTGCCAAAAGATCAAGATTAAATTCTTCTAGTTTTCGGAAGCCTACCCCACCTTCAGAAAGTTGAGTACACATCTTCTCCCATGAGATCCAGTGTAGTCCTCTACTATCTGCTCTATTGCTCCACCAAAAATCAGCAATCGCACTAGTTAGTTTTGAACATATAGCTTTTGGTAAGAGAAAACACGACATTATATATGACGGAATTGCTTGTGCCACTGATTTTATCATACTTCCTTGCCTCCCTTGGATAGGGATTTTGATGTCCATAAGTTCACCCTCTTATGGAGTCTATCCCTTACGAATGAAAAGACTTGTGCTTTTGACCTATGAATTTCTCAGGGAGACCCAAGTATGTACCCATTCCTCCTTCTTCTGTTATTCCAACAATAGATTTGATCTCTTGTCGTACATGGGACGGGACCTTGGTTCCAAACATGATGGAAGATTTAGAGAAGTTGATTTCTTGTCCGGACGCCTCGCCGTAAAAGCGGACTATATCGATAATTTCCTTGCATTGCTGAGGATAAGCTTTACAAAAGAATAAACTACCGTCTGCAAAAAGTAAGTGGGAAACCCGCGGGCTTGCGTTCGAGATACTTCGATTAGGGCCTTTGTACAAAGTATAAATAGATACGGNTGAACCCCGAACTTATGGTCTTACGGATTCCGTACGAGAGAACATGTTTTGCCGCCAACATGCTCCTCCAACCATATGAAGGTCGATTGGATACTTGTATCTCTAATAGACTGCAGTATCGAAAGTGTCTCCCTTTGAGAACTCGACTAAGGAGGGATCTGGATATCTCAGCAACCTCCATAGTTGCTTTGCCAAAAGATCAAGATTAAATTCTTCTAGTTTTCGGAAGCCTACCCCACCTTCAGAAAGTTGAGTACACATCTTCTCCCATGAGATCCAGTGTAGTCCTCTACTATCTGCTCTATTGCTCCACCAAAAATCAGCAATCGCACTAGTTAGTTTTGAACATATAGCTTTTGGTAAGAGAAAACACGACATTATATATGACGGAATTGCTTGTGCCACTGATTTTATCATACTTCCTTGCCTCCCTTGGATAGGGATTTTGATGTCCATAAGTTCACCCTCTTATGGAGTCTATCCCTTACGAATGAAAAGACTTGTGCTTTTGACCTATGAATTTCTCAGGGAGACCCAAGTATGTACCCATTCCTCCTTCTTCTGTTATTCCAACAATAGATTTGATCTCTTGTCGTACATGGGACGGGACCTTGGTTCCAAACATGATGGAAGATTTAGAGAAGTTGATTTCTTGTCCGGACGCCTCGCCGTAAAAGCGGACTATATCGATAATTTCCTTGCATTGCTGAGGATAAGCTTTACAAAAGAATAAACTACCGTCTGCAAAAAGTAAGTGGGAAACCCGCGGGCTTGCGTTCGAGATACTTCGATTAGGGCCTTTGTACAAAGTATAAATAGATACGGGGAGATCGGGTCCCCTTGACTAATCCCTCGTGTTGGCCTAATCCGTCCTTTGGGTTCCCCATTAATCAAAATGCGGTAGGAGACGGAAGTAATGCATTGCATTATTAACCCACCCATTTTTGATCAAATCCCATTTTTCCATCCAAGCTCTTAGGAAATTCCATTCCACCCTATCAGAAGTTTTACTCATGTCTGTCTTAATTGCCATGAATTTCTTATGGTTGGTCTGGTTAGAACGGAGGGGTTGAGGTCTCCAATGTTATTTTACTTCAAAATATTTCAGGAAATGCTGGAGCTGCTGCTTCGAATGTTGTCAAGGCTGATTCAAAGCCAAAGGCTAAGCCTACAGAAGTGAAGCCTGAATCTGACAAGGAAGACGAGTGTGATAACGATGATGAATCTAAGAAAGGAGTTAGTTTTTGTAGCTGGCTAATGATTTGTGTGTTTTCTAGTGACTGCACCCAAACAACTTTTGACTAATAAGATTATAACACTTTTTGACTGCCCCAAACAGGTTATTTCCGTATATTCAAGAATCAAGAATCAAGAATACCACATAAAACAGTTTTGAAATCCTCAAACGTTATCAATTAAGACATGTCCAACGCTCACAAAATCCAACAAAGTCTGATCATATATAAAAAGACTGGAAAGTTATTTTCAACAATTATCTAATTACGATTTTACATGAGCTAGATCGCCTTGGCCATGCAAGGATATCACTTACAACGGTGGAATCTTGTTTTCGCAAGGAAGACCGGAAAGACAAAATAACTTTCTTGAGGACTACTGAGTTCGCTACGAAGAACTTTGCTACTTCCATTGTGACATAATCATATGACGCGTATGTGCTTTTCACCTCTACAAAATCAAGCGATGACAACAGACACTTGGGAAGAGATGATGAATGTCTTATTTCTCTCCCATGGTACCAAATTAAACGCTGCAGTAACAAGCACTAACATCAATATGAATTACTTGATAACACTTAACACATGCATTTCTTATTTTCTTATAAACTGTACGTAAAACTCTAGGGTCATAATTACCTACCAAGATTAAGGATTTAAGATTCGGAAAGCTTTCAAGAAACGTTAGCAGCTTTTTCAGGTAGAATGAATAAAGCTCTATATCCAAACAGGACAAGTTGCAAAATTGTGGTAATGGCACAAACTTGTTCATGAACTGCTCATCCAAACAAACAAAAAAAAAAAAGGAGATCAGAATATTGGAGAACAAAAAATTCGTGTAAGAGCATTATAAATATAGGTATATATTACCGAGAAAGGCTTGACAGAGATCTTCATATCCCTAGCTATCGAGAAGATACTGGTGAAAAAGTTACGGGCTACTTCATCATCCTTCACATGAAATTTACCAATAATACTGACCTTGGTTAAGGAACCAGAATTGATTATGGTCTCACCCTCATAATCATAACCTACGAAACTCAAATATTTGAGTCTAGGCGCATCAATCAAAAGCCTTATGTTTTCTTTATCTCTAATATTATCATCATCATCATCATCATCATCATCATCATCATCATCATCATCATCATGAAACCCAACCATTTTTATAGTGAAGCTTGTTAATGTCTGAGAGTGCACTCGTAAACCCGTTATATTATCATCTAAACTTCTGAGAATGGTCAAATCTTCAAGAACAGGGAAAGATGAGATAAATGACTCTAGACTCGCCTCATTGGAATAGAGACAATAATCTAAACGCATAGTCTTGAGACAGGGTAATGAAGAAGCCACCACAAAACTATCTAGATAAACGCGACGGAGTCTTAAGTAAAGGAGTTTCTCACATATATTAAGGCTTAGTAGTGGCATCGATTGAAAAGACTCACGCTTCAGAAAAAGACGATCGACATCAAGATGCTTAAGTTGAGGCATAGCCACGAATTTTATCAAACGCGTGATACAAGACTCATCTTCCGGATCCTCTTCAATACTTAGCTTGAGGCTGTTCAAACCCGACTTATGTTCTCTAGAGAAATCTAGGAACTTGTCCATAAAACTCAAAAAGGCATTAAAATCTTAGAAATCGAATGAGTTTAAGTGCAACC
This sequence comes from Camelina sativa, assembly GCF_000633955.1. NCBI lineage: Eukaryota > Viridiplantae > Streptophyta > Magnoliopsida > Brassicales > Brassicaceae > Camelina > Camelina sativa. The sequence goes on from NC_025704.1 coordinate 12,517,599, forward strand.
TGGGAGTCGAAAGCCACACACTTTTCCACCTCTTGGACAGAACACTAGTCCTCACAATATCCTTTGTCGTCGGAAGATACGAGATTATCTCAGATAACAAAGAGTCGGATAAATTGCTTATCAAATCCTCTCTAGCTTCGCTTTCCTCCATCATATTCACTCGCAACATTGAACCGCAGTGACAACTTCGACTGCAAACCTAAGTAATGGATTTTAGGGTTAAGGTGAGACACGGATGAAGTTGGCTCAACTGACGAAGACACGTTAAAACTTTGGTTATCGAGCAAGAATTTCGATTTAGGTTAAATCATGAAACATGTTTTTATTTTATTTTATTTCTTAGGCCTTATATAGGCCCACACCACATATTGAACGTAACGTAGTTCTCAGGACCGCTCAAGAAACTACTGACTTGTCTTACCTTTAAATCGGAGAGATGGTGAGAGCATAATGCGTTCATTCCTGTTTTAATTCCATATCAGGTCCTGCATATAAATCAATTCAAGAAGTAGGAGAATAAGGTTATTCTCTTAATCATGTTGATGTTGTAACTAATCAATAAGGTAACACACGTTTAATTAAGCCAAATGATCATCACCAAGACGAGGGAGTTGAGATTTGGACAGCTCTCAAGAAAGTTTGGTAACATGCCAACATTTCCAAATCATATTTTATAGGAGTTCACATGGAACCGGGTTATGTAAAGAAACTGGGGCAGCGGTTCATATTTCATGTAGTGATAGATGATCCGAAATCCAAAGAGAGAGAGAGAGAGAGAACATTTAAATGTTTATCTACTCCTCCAATGACACATCCAAAGAGACGAGGTAGAGAAACATACTCAAAATCTGCCAATGACACATTAAAGAGTTTGAACTTTGAAGGACACCAGAGTCTCACAGGTGTAAACGCTTAGGTGCATCAGCATCCCAACCAAAAGACTCCAGCGACATAAAAGTTCCAAATGTTGGACTCTACGCATATGGATCAACTGCGTCATGTAAGATCACGCATGTTTCTCACAAAAGCAAGTTCGAACTTGTCTAGATGCATGATTCCTTAAGACAAGTCTAAGTACTTTTCCAAAAAGCTCACAAATTCCTTAAGAGAAGTCTAAGTCTAAAATGTCCAAATCCAACCCAGGAACTGAAAGTGAAAGCCAGAGACTTTTCCATCGCTTGGACAAAACACAAGTGACAAGTCCTTTGTAGAAAGATCAGATAGTATCTTACACAGCAAATGATCCGACAAGAAACTTATCCTATCTTCATCCCCAATTCTAAGACCTCTTACTCCTCTTTCGTTCATTGTTTTCTTTCACTTTCAGACACACACAACACAAGATCTGCATAACAATACAAACTTGGACCAGGTTAGAAAAATGTTAAGCCAGAGAAACAGAGTGAATAACAACATAATCGTTTCCTCGATTAAGGTTTCTCTGACTTTATCTAAAAAGGTGAATAAAAAGATCTGTGAGGCATGTAGCACCAGAACTCTCGCTACCCGTAAGATTCATTCCCAAGAATGAATCATCTAAAATAAATTTTTTATCGCGCGAGATGTTTGTTTATCATTCAAAAATCAACAAAATCAGAATACTAGTTTTGTTGAACAAACTAGTCTAAAGGTCTACTTCCAAACAAGACAAGTAGTAAAATTGGCATGGTATTCTTGATGATGATGATGATGCAGAGATGGCTTAAGAGAAGGCAAAAGCCACACAAAACTCTCAAATATCATCCAGAATTAGTAGCCAAAAGATTCCAAAGACATGATAATAGTGTGCCACAAAATAAAATACAAAATTCAAGTCCAGTTCAAGTAACTAGCTGGGAATGCTACTCTTGATCTGATCATAGACCGTCAACAAACTATGATTCGACATGTGCTAGATCCTCTGGGTAATTCAAGGAGGTCCTTTAGCATGTAAAATCCTTCCTGGTGCGAGGAACACCTCAAATGCAGAACAAGTTTTTTGAGGACTCTTGAGTTTTCTACAAAGTACCTTGCTACTTCCATTTTAGCAGGCCCTCCGTTGAAGTATTTTATCTCTACAAACTCGAGTGATGAAACTAAACACCGAGGTACAGATGAGAAACTTATTTGCACATCCTCTCTCGACGGATCAAATTCCTACATAAGCACAACATTCCAAACAAACAAAACAGGAATGTGTATAAGATAACACATTCTTTCTAAGTAAGTGGGTAAAAAGTTATAGGGTTGTGCAAGTCAGTCATTACCAACACCAAGACGAGTGATTTTAGATGGGGACAACTCTCAAGAACAGTTGGCAGAATCTCCAGATAATGTAAAGAAAACTCCGCTTTTAGACACGAAAGGTTGCAAAAATGGGGCAGTGGGTCGAAGACTATGTTATAATAGAGAAACTGCTCACCAAAACAAAACAAAAAAAACAAAGTTGAGTGAGCGAAAACTAAACTTCATGAAAGAACACTAGCTAGATACAAAGATACATGTATACCTCCACAAAACCGTCAGCCATCTTCATATCCCTAACTCCGGAGATACTGGTAAGAAAAGTACGGACCATATTTCGCTTTGGTAAGTCAGCCACATCAGCACAATCAGACTCATTAAAGACATAAACAAGATTGACCTTGGCTAAGGAACCAGAATTTGTAATGATTTTACTGTTGGATAAATCATCTTCGAATTTCAAATACTCGAGTCTTGGGGCATCAATAAAAACCCCTGAGACTTTCTTATCAAAATCATCGTAGTCATCACCTTCACCAAAATGAAAGTCTACACGAAGACTGGTTAACGTTTGAGACCGCACACGTAAAACCTTTACGTTATCTTTTACCATTCTAAGAATGCTCAAATCTTGGAGAACAGGGCAAGACGAGATAAGTGACTCTAGAACCACATCATTAGCATACACATTCTCTTCTAAACGCATAGTCTTTAGACTAGTCAAAGACACAGACTCAAACTCACCCAACGATACTCGATGGAGTCTTAGATACACCAGCGTGTCACATACATAAAGACTTAACGGCATCTCCTCTAGAAACTTACGGTTCACAAGACACTCAACATCAAGATGCTTAAGTTTACGCCTAACCACAAAGTCTAACCAACGAGTGACACAAGACTGATCACTCTCACCCTTGTGAATACAAAGCTTAAGCTTGTGCAAGCATGACTTGTGTTCCCTTGAGAAATCTAGGAACTTGTCCATAAAACCCACAAAAGCATTGTAATCTGGGAACTTGGAAGAGTCCAAATCCAAATTGGGAATCAAAAGCCAGAGACTTTTCCACCTAGTGGACAAAACACTGGTCCTAACAGCTTCTTTTGTCGTCGGAAGATACAAAAGTATCTGAAGTATCAAAGAATCAGGCAATTTGCTTATCAGATCCTCTCTTCCACTAATGTACCTTGACGGCGGCCATTCACGGCGTTTCGCTTTCAAATATCTCAAAAATTCTTCTTCCATCAGATTTTTGCTCGCACAAAATCGAAGATTCCCAGAGACAACCTCGAAATACTCAAAGTATTAGCACCAATTTCAGAAACAAGTCATCACAATCCTGAGAGTAGCCAAGTAGATGAAGCCAGAGACTAGTTTAGGGTTTTGTGTTTCGGAAGATCCGACGGTAGACACAATCACCGTCAAATTTTGGGATTTGAAGGGTCACCTCAGTTTGGTTTTGGGATTTTGTTTTTTTCTTTTTTTTACCATTTTACGGTGTAATATAAACTTAACCGGTAAATTAGAGATTAAACAATTTGTACCAAATTTTATAAACATGGGTAAAAAGACTCTTCATAGTCGTTAGTACACAATTTGTACCAAAACAATTATGAAATTGCATACCTCCTTAGTACACACTACACACGCTAAAAAAAAAAAAAAAAGCATTCTATAAATTGTTTAGCATAGCCGTTGGTTTTTAAATTTTAAATTGTTTATTTGAAATTTAATAGTTAGAGGTTGTTGAGTTCTCCTCTAAGCTGGTTACATGAGTTTTCGATTAGTGACACAAAACCGGTTTTTTAACCGAGATAAATAACATTGACAGTTTGGCACAATTAAACAATTTGAATTGATTAAAAAGAAAACTCAAAAAAGTAACACTAAAAGATAGAAAATACAAAGAGAACAAAATAAGAATAGGGAAAAATAGACCAATTTGACACAAATTTGACAATTAATTACTAGATTAACATTCCATCCGATTCCTTTACTAGAATAACACAAATTTTATGTAAAAAGACTAAAAGCCCTTAAAATGTTATTTTTTTTAAATTAAAAATAGAAAAGAAGTAAATAAAAAACAGAAAATCGATAATGTGAAATAAGGAAAAAAAATAATAGTAAGAGAGACGATGAGGAACAAGACGTTGCGGGATGGTGAAAACCAACGGTGAGTCTAATTAGTCACGTTATGGTTGTGGCCAGTTCCTTTAGAGGTGGATGAGCCAATTCAAGACAGATCCGAGAAGAGAAAAGAGGGGAAGCAATCTAAGTTCTATAGCCAGCATTGTTGTGTTGTGGCTGTGTGTTGTTATCGGAAAAGAGAACTAGATGTCGGGAGGGGAGAGAGAGCGAGTTGTGGGGAGGATATAGAGAACGAGTTGTTGAGGAGGTGGTCGACCACCAATGGCTCCGTTTAGTCACTTCATGGCTGTGGCAAGCCTCGATGGGGGTGGAGAGCAAAGTCGGAGTGGATAGAAGTGAAGAAGAACAAGAAAGTGAAAGGAAATTGGAGATAAAGGCAGTGTGGAGGAACCAACTTTTAGGGCTCTTCAACGCCGGAGCTAAGACTAGTACAGAAAGCTGAAGAGACTGGTGTGATCTCCAACAAGCCAAGAATCTGTAGCAACTGAAAGAGCTTCAATAAGAGTTAAACTCGAAGAGTTATATACGTTACTTCCTGGCCAAGTAATTGCTGGAAAGCTGTGAAATCTAGGCTAAATATGAGCCCTAGAAACTGTATATATCCAATATACAAATCTGTCACCATTATATTAAATATGCAAATCTGTCGTAACATTAAAAAACTTGTTGTCACTGTAGTTATATCTAATAAATCTGTTATCAAACAACAGATTTTTTATATCCAAAAACAAAACTTTCATAACTTAAATAAATCTATCATAACATATGGTTTTAATGTAGGTCAGTTTAGCAATTTTTTAAAAACTAATAAGTCTGTTATCAATTGACAGATTTTTCGTTAAACTTAAAAAGCTGTCGTAACCTGAAACAAATCTGTTAGAACTAAACGTCAAACTAGTAATTATTTTTCTTTAAAAAATCTGTCATAATGTGACAGATTTTTAACGAAAAAATAAATCTGTTGCAACAATGAAAAATAAACCTGCCACATATTATAACAAGTTTGTCTAATATTATAAAAGTCTGTCGTGTCTTAATAAATAAGTCTATCGTGAAAAAAAAATTTGCCGTTAAAAATAAATCTGTCATAACACTCTTCAAATAAATCTGCCAGCCAAAGTAAGTCTGTCAGAGAAAATCTGTCATGGACAAAAATTATCAATCAAACATTTAAATGCAAATAATGATTGTGATGCTTAGTACAAATGTGGTAAATACAATCAGTAATTGTAAATTAATTACTATAAAATGGATAATTGTTGATGACAAATAGGGGNACGAGTTGTTGAGGAGGTGGTCGACCACCAATGGCTCCGTTTAGTCACTTCATGGCTGTGGCAAGCCTCGATGGGGGTGGAGAGCAAAGTCGGAGTGGATAGAAGTGAAGAAGAACAAGAAAGTGAAAGGAAATTGGAGATAAAGGCAGTGTGGAGGAACCAACTTTTAGGGCTCTTCAACGCCGGAGCTAAGACTAGTACAGAAAGCTGAAGAGACTGGTGTGATCTCCAACAAGCCAAGAATCTGTAGCAACTGAAAGAGCTTCAATAAGAGTTAAACTCGAAGAGTTATATACGTTACTTCCTGGCCAAGTAATTGCTGGAAAGCTGTGAAATCTAGGCTAAATATGAGCCCTAGAAACTGTATATATCCAATATACAAATCTGTCACCATTATATTAAATATGCAAATCTGTCGTAACATTAAAAAACTTGTTGTCACTGTAGTTATATCTAATAAATCTGTTATCAAACAACAGATTTTTTATATCCAAAAACAAAACTTTCATAACTTAAATAAATCTATCATAACATATGGTTTTAATGTAGGTCAGTTTAGCAATTTTTTAAAAACTAATAAGTCTGTTATCAATTGACAGATTTTTCGTTAAACTTAAAAAGCTGTCGTAACCTGAAACAAATCTGTTAGAACTAAACGTCAAACTAGTAATTATTTTTCTTTAAAAAATCTGTCATAATGTGACAGATTTTTAACGAAAAAATAAATCTGTTGCAACAATGAAAAATAAACCTGCCACATATTATAACAAGTTTGTCTAATATTATAAAAGTCTGTCGTGTCTTAATAAATAAGTCTATCGTGAAAAAAAAATTTGCCGTTAAAAATAAATCTGTCATAACACTCTTCAAATAAATCTGCCAGCCAAAGTAAGTCTGTCAGAGAAAATCTGTCATGGACAAAAATTATCAATCAAACATTTAAATGCAAATAATGATTGTGATGCTTAGTACAAATGTGGTAAATACAATCAGTAATTGTAAATTAATTACTATAAAATGGATAATTGTTGATGACAAATAGGGGATTTTGAACCCTTGCATCAGTCGAACACTTGTGACTCACGCAGAATCTTGAATTCTAAACCATAAAAAAAAAAACAAAACCAAAAACTAACACTTTCAAAAAAACCAAAAGAAAAAAAAAAGCAAAGAAGAAAAAATAAAAATCTCACAATTACTGAATGACAAATCCCATAACTAAAATATTTATAAATAAATAAAAACACATAACATTAAAAATAAATCAAAAGAACACTTTGGAGTTGGAGCTTCTCCTCTTTCCTTGTCTTTGATAAAAGTCTCCTACTTGTTACCAGTACTCTGTCTCTCAATCTATCTGCCCAAAACCATTTCCCTATCAATTTTCCTTTTGTCATTTTCCATGAAAAATTGTCTTTATTTTCCCAAGAAAATTACTAAAACCTTCTCTTTTTTTCTCCCTGACAAGAACACAACTCTACTGGACGTAAGTCCCAATCCAGCCAAGCCCGCTGATGAAGAAAGACAATGTCTGAAGAAACAAGTAGATGAAGTAATTGTTCTTCCCGTGCACAAAGTCATAGCATCCACACACGAACAAGAACGCCGCAAATCCAAGCTCCAATGTATTCAATCTTAGACACAAAATAAACTCATAGGATCATTTTAGTGTATATCCTTAATTAGTCTCTAATAATATATTAAATTTTTTGTAGAAAGTATACATACCGATCAGGCAATTTGAAGATTCTTGGGAACCTTTTGAGCCCTTTTGTGTTTCCTTTAGCGCTCTGACCACTTCCAAGCTTAGCAGTCACAACCCATTCGTTAGCCCTCCCTGCCTCAAACAGACCAATGAGAGTAGCCTTTGTCCGGTGCAGCGACATCACATTCTCGAACAGAATCCAATAGAACAGCAAATGAATCGACCTTTCGAACAATACAAATTCAAAATGTCAGAGATTCAGTCAGAAGCAAATGCAGTTAATTGACACACAGGCAACTCAACAAGGAAGAAAGAAAAATGTAATGACTTGAGATACAAGCTATCCAATTCACCTTGGAGTACCGACAGAGTTGAGGATAGTGATGATGGAAGGGATATAAACTGAACCCCAAATCGGAACATAAACTTCAGGGACAAGAATGGTAAGAGGGAGAACAACGCAGTAGAAGCAAAAGGTGACCCAATGTGCAATGATTTTCCTCACAAAGAAGAAGCTGTAAATCACATACACTTTCTTCCAGAATCTCACTTTCTGCACCACGTCAGTAATTAATAAAATCAGATTAAAGAATCTCTGAATTTTTTTTTTACGTAATCAGAAGAAAAAAAGGTGATTAACTTGTTATTATTATCATTACCTTGTTTCTTATGATCTCCATAACCATCTTCCTAAAGAGATTTGCAGGTCCACAAGACCATCTATGTTGCTGAAAACGGAAGGCTCTAAAAGTACTTGGAAGCTCACTTTTCACCTAATACCAAGAAAATAAAGTTAAAAAGGCTCATATTTATGATGTATACCAATTTTTATACAAGTCAATACAAAATATCTTTGCTTCTTAAAAAGGTAAAATGATTATAACACATAACTTGTGTGAATCAGCTATCAATCAGAGAAGTTGTAAGTACCTTGTGCACTAACAACTACTTATACATGTTATGCCTATTAACTATATTTAATTTTTGTATTTATGTAAAAATATCAGAAAAATTAAATAGTAGATAAATAAAAACCTGAAGGTCACCGAGGTAGAGAAATTTCCAGCCGCGAAGACTTGCTCGGACAGCGAGATCCATATCTTCAACGGTGGTCCTATCTTTCCACCCGCCGGCTTCATTTATTGCCGCGATTCTCCAAATTCCGGCAGTTCCTATAATTTTTTTAAAAAAAATAAATAAACATTAGATAAGCTTTAAGTATATATATCCACATTTTGATCTTTAAAGTTTCTATAAACTTTTTAATGACAAAAAACACATTTAAGATCGCCTTTCATTTGCTTCATCTACAAGTCCTACTGTAATGAATGTGTCCCCTTACACTAGCTACTAAATAAATTGAACACATGATTTTTAAAAACCAATTAATTAGAGAATCTTCAAGCTTGCAAATCTTACTTATAAGACAAGGAATGACAATATAACTATTTAAGTATTAGTAGTACTTATATAAACAACACCTACTTGCTTCACATTTCAGATTCCCCACCACTCCTCAATCAATCAATTAATGATTGATTATTTATAGATTAATGTGATTCCTTTATTTTATTCTTTAGTTTTCTAGTAACAGTTGTACACTTATCATAAACAACATAAGAATAAAATTAATGGTTTAGGGTCCACATACTGTGCTTCAATTGGTCGGACAACATACCAACTACATCACCCCTAAAACTCTAATGATACTACCAGAACAATTAATATTTACTTTCTAATCCAATTAAATGATGTTTTTTTAGTAATAATTACTACTATATAATTTTTTTTACCGTTGAAGCCGAAAAAAGCATGAGTTGATGAACCGACTTCTTGCTCAACAGTGAAATGGTAGTCCAACGACATTTCTTGCATCCTTGTCAATAAGCATTCATCAGAATTCACTGCCAAAAAAAAAAGTAGATTTAAAAACATTAGTCCTCAAGAAACATACAATTTTAATTTAGAAAATCGTCCAAATGTGGCACTATCAGGAAGTAACGTCCTTCTCTTTTGTTTTTAGCTTTTAATAAATCAATCATATTCATCCATATAGCTTTCTCAATTATTATTAAATTCACTAAGTTGGACTCATGCTTTAAATAAATAAAAGAATGAAATACCAAAACAAAAACAAAAACTATATGATATACACCAAGTGTCGGCAAGAGAAACGCAAAGTCCACAGTAGACTACGATACTCACACTGTATACTAATAATAATACTTTTACATAATACTGACAAAGATGGGGTCTCACACTTGAGCATTTAAAGTGAGGCAAAGAGCACGTGGAAGGTATCAGAGACCCGACAACTTCTAAAGACCAACAGTTCCTTCTTAACCCGATCCGATTCATTTAAACCGGGTTTAATTTTAACCGATTCGGTTCATTGACCGACGGATCCGAAATCACGGAGCAGATAAAAGAAACGTGACATGACGTCAGCAAAATTATCCGTTGACCCGGGATTCCGCAACTAATCCGACCCGGTGTATTTGACAATTAGTAGTACTAGTTTTTAAATCCGGTGCGGCGAGGTGTACTTAAAACTCTAATGTAAACAAAGCGCACCTGTTTTTACACGTGGTATTTTATAACTGGTTTAGACACTACAACTAACACTAGTGCAGCTACTCCGCCGACACAAACAGAACTAACCCTACTTCTTCAATCAGACAATGTACACAGAGGAGGTAACAATAATTATATCTCAAAAGAAAAATACAAAAATTGACGAAAAGACCATTTCAAAAAGCCAAAAACTAAAGGTGGAATTATATGGAAAAAGATGTAAGCAAGAAAAAGGAAAAGACGATAAAAATATTATTTTTATTTCCTATATACATATTTTTTTTTTTTAAAAGAACATTGAAAAGCATATACCACCGACACCACTAATGTAGCTAGCTACAAAACCAAAACCACGAGCTTTCATTTAATGAATCTAAAAACAACATTAAAGTTTTTCATAAAACATAAACAAAGAAGACACCGATTCAGTAATATTTTGACCATGACACTTGCACAACAACAACAACAACATTATCAAGTGTCAGTTTCTCATTTTTTTCTATTATAGATCAATGAACAAGCTATTTCAATTACTATCAAATTTAAGATACTCCTATATTTTAAGTGTTAAAGGGAGAATGTAATTACCGAACCGCCATCGAGCCTGAACCAAGGCAATGTTGGAGTTGTGGATGAGAAAAGGGATGCTACGGCGGAGAAAGTCCGGTTCGGGTTGAAAATCAGCGTCGAAGATGACAACATATTCGCAATGTTTGACATAACTACGTTTGAGTCCTTCCTTTAAAGCACCGGCCTTGTAACCAACTCTATTCTCTCTTATTTGATACCTAATATTGATTCCTTTACTTGCCCATCTTTGGCACTCCATTTCCACCATTTGCTGCACATTTTAAGTATCTCATTTAAATCACCACCATATCACAAAAAAAAAAAAAAATCTAATGATTCTATAATCTTGTCTTTCTTACCTACCGGAAAATATAACATCTCTTTTTCTAGAAAGTAAATTAATCTTTTTCAAAGATGCTAAAATATCTTAATTTAATTAGAGAAAGTTGCGGAAAATAATACTAATAGTGTAGCACCCTATATTTTTTTGTGAATGGACTTAGTATTTTTTTTTTAAAGAAATAATAACCTTAACAGTAGGATCTGTTGAGTCATCCAACACTTGAATCACGAGACGATCGGACGGCCAAGAGAGTCCACACGCCGCTCCTATTGATAGCTTATAAACCTGCACGGCAAAAATCACGGGGATGCAAAAATAAATCTATTGTCAAACTCTTTCACTTTTAGTCCACTACTTTAGCAAGTTACTATAGATTAACCCCCAAAACTATGGGTTTATCCAGAAAACCCAAAAAAAATCTCAATGAACAATAAAGAAATATGAGTCACGACTCTCGCCGTTTCGGGATTTGGAACGGCGGAGGAATATGAAATACGTGGGGTAAAGTTTAATTTCCCGTAAAATCTGAGGGTACTTTTCTCGAAATCATAAAACTTTTGAGGAGAAACAGAGGAAAAAAAACAGAGCAATGAACAGAGAGAGATAGAGGAAAAGGGACCTCTCGTTCGTTGAACATGGGGATTTGAACGAGGACGACTGGGAAATTAGAGCTACCAAGCTCTTCATCATCGTGAATGGGATCGAACTTGTAACGTTTGTCAGGTTTTTTCCAGAAGAGCTTGACGAGGACGATGACGATTCCCATGTAAACCCTCTCACACAAAAGCATGACAGACATTACCAAACAGATGTAAACGGCTAACTGAAGAAGAGGAACAATCACTGGTGCTTTCACAAGCTCCCAGATCATGCCTAGTTGGCCTGTGATCTCCATCCTCACGCCGTCGAATGTCTCCGGCAACACGAACTTTGGTGTAACACCTTCCATTTTTTTCCTAAACCTCTCCTCTCCTCTCTTATTACAATGGCGGTGGTGTTTTTGGCTCTGTTCTGTGTAAATGGGGTTTTATGAAAGAGAGAGAAAATAAATGGAGGCTTTTCTCTCTCTACAGTTCGAGAGAGAGAGAGAAACAAAAAAAGCTATAGGAAGAGAGAGAGGAGAAGAAGGAAATGAGAGTTAAGGAGAAAGATAAACCAAGAAGGAATATAAATGGTGAAATTTTATATGGGATAGTATTTGTTTTCACTCATTTTTATAAGATATTTTTCCTTTTTGCAGTGATTTTTTTTTTAGATTTTTATACAGAGTGTATATTAAAAGGTTATGAAATAAAACAGTAAGTGACAAATTGGGTTTGTGTCTTTTTGGTTAGGTTCTTCTATTTTTCAGTTACAGAAAAATAACAGTGGATATTTTTTGGTATTTCAGTTTCTGAGTTTTTGTTCTTTAAGAATCTGTGCCTGCCCAATGGGAAGACAAAGAGGAGATTTGTAGAGAATTCTTATCAATTTATTACCCTAATGATTTTTTTAAATTATATATTTAAACAATGATTAATGATTTGATGAGGTTTTTACTTTTTTAACATTTATGGGATTTTGGTTTTGCAGCTTTTTACATTTTCTTCAACTTTTTTTTATGACAATTTATTTATTTTCGGTCAACTATTAGAACTCACTTCTTTGTCAACCTTATCAATTCACCTTTTTAACTCTTTTTTTTTTCTTTCAAGTAAGCAGCATAGTATTGAATTCATATCCAATGAATTAAGCCATATATATAATGGATATCCTCTATATATTAATTCAGAAGTAAATAATAAATGTTAAGAAGTTACGTGCCCGCTAATGGAACGTTAACATTACAATTTTGTATAGAATTCAATTCACATTTAAGAAGAAATTTAGCAAATTTTAGGAAACAAATAATCAAAAAAGTAAGCTTCTAAGTACAAACCATTAACATACTTTTTCTAAACTTTTAAACGACCAATGCAACTAATATGGAGGTTCTAAACAAAAATGCATTGCGTTAAAATCTACGGAGTGATTTGTTCAATAATCATATGTTTAATTCATTGATTTGTACAGATAATATGATAATTAATGCGTAAATAAAATAAAATATACTGTATATTGTATATTATGCATGATTTAAATAAAAAGTAATACTTCTTCTGTTTCACAAAAAGTATTATTTTAGATAAAAATGTTGTTTCACAAAGAATGTCATTTTGCATTTCTAATGTGCTTTTTAATTCTATTTTTTTTTTACTTTTAAACTCAAAGCTTTTCATTGAATTTAGGAACAAACATGTATAATGCAAACTTTTCTTAATTTGGGTGAAATGTGTCAAAATGACACTTTTTGTAAAATAGATGGAGTATATTTTTTATTGTGTAAAATAATATGCTATTTGTTCATGGATTTTATGCTATCTTTTTATTCACGTGTCAACCTATATTACATATATGTATAAGCTTACCACTATATCATTTAAAAATATATATATATCCATATGATTTTTCTATATCATCTTTAATATCAATTATTAATTTTAACGAAACTGGCCAGTAACAAACAAATCATAAACTACACTATGTTTCTAGATCCGTGTCGGCGGAAGCACCGTACTATTATGGAGTCAGCTGACCCCTGTAAATAATGAAAAATCTATGAATACTTTTAAGAATAATTATAATGAACCTAATGTTTAAAAGAATTGGTGAGACATATTTGATGAGAAAAGTGGCTTCCGAGGTGATTAGTTTTGATTTTTCAGCCGGGATTGTGGATGTTTTTTTGGCAGTGACTTCGTGTTCTAAATAAGTGTTGTGGCTGTAAATAACTAGAAGCTATGTGGGCTTTATAAAATAATACGTAGAGCAAGAAAAAGATATGTACTATGAAAATATTTAGAAATGTGAAATAAATTTAGAACAGTTAAAGTTAGATTTAAAAAATTGTAGCATTAAAAAGTTTGAAATAAAACTACAAGTTTTAAGTTCTAACCAATCATCTCTTTAATCTTACTTGAGGTTCGAAAGGCAAATTACAGTCTGAAATGCCGTTTACAAGTTCTTACTTTATCTCAATTTCCTTGAAAATGATGCATTTGATATCTCATTGCCGACCAAGATAGCAGATAGATGGAAGGCTAAAAGGATGCGATGGCGGATATGAGTATTATAAATTATAATGGTTGTGTTTGGTACGTAATCATGTATATGGTGAGGTATACTTTGTTGTAACCAATTACAAATACCATATCAAAAATAAAATAATATGCTTTATCTTTTCATCCGCTACTTTATATGTTATCTTGTTTTTAACCATTTATATATCGTTTTTTAACTCACTAAAATATTTGTACAGTTTTGTGTTACTATTTAGACCTAATACATGAATAATTGGAATTTGAGGAAAAAAAAATATGAATAATTGGAAAAATTGTATAGATCCCTTCTCGAATCTGAGAACTAAGGTGTATATAATGCTTATCTTAACAATGAGTGCATAGATCAAGTTGTCAGATCCATGGATCGGATATTGCCAGTTGCACCTTGCACCCCCATACTAATTATATTGACCATTATGTCTGTTACTTACGTTTGTAAAACTTTTGTATGCATTAAAATATTTGTATGATATTTTTACCAAAACAAAAATCCTGTTTTGGTTAATCATATGTCGTTGTTGACAAAAGTATACGTAGAACTTGTTATAACAGTAATATTTGCTTTATAAATACCCATAATGAGAAAAAATCCAATGTTGAGAAAGTATTTAATGTCACGAGTTTAAGTACCGACATAATGTTGACTTATTAACATGGTATGGTCTCTTATGTACAAAAAAAAAAGAAGAAAGTCCTTTGAAATTTCTTGGTTTTCATATATAAAAAAAAGTTAGAGTACTTCTCTATTGGGTTAGAGCGATTTAAAACTTAAGAAACTACGAAGAAACGATATTTTTAAGTAAAACTCTTAAACAAGTTTTCAAGAATTGCTTAATAAGCAGTACAAAAGCATTTATATGATTGGTGTCAACCACGTCTAACCGTGACCACGTCAATTTTGTAGAAATTTCTATAAATAAATAAGAGGACATTGCTTTGACTAGAAGGCCTTGCGCTGCCACAACTACGAGCAATAATTATCAAAGGGTTAGGTACTGAGGTTCGTCCATGAGGTAATCCTGATTTGTAATTTACAGAACTAGCCTCGCTATAGTTAACCCTTAAGCCTTCTCTACTCGGACTTTTACTCCACTTTTTCAGGTGATGCTTTCAACTGTTTTCACGATAAAGTTGTGTCCTTAAATTTTTCGGTTTCTTTTATCTTAGAGAAAAAAAAAAAAGACATATAACACGAAAATTTGTTCAATAGGATGATCTAAAAGTGTCTCAGCCCAAGGCAACAATCTCGTGTTTTAGGGATGACTAGGATTAGTTGGTTCTTGATATTTTCATTTTCTTCTTTTGTATTTTCATTTTCTTCCTGAGTGAATTGGTTATATAATGATTCTTTTAAGTTTTATACTATATAAACTTTGGAAAGCATGCCTAACTGACTTTTGAGTTTTGACCAACATTTCTAGTTGCATACTACAAATCCACCCTAGACACTATCTAACTACATTTCTATAATATTATGGTTAAAATTATTTATACAAATCTTGATCGTTCGAGTTCAAAACCAATCTAGACGTTGACCAATTAGACAAGGCCTTTAAGATCAAGAAATTGTTTGTGAAGATTTTGGTTCGAAGTTACTAACTCATGAACGTAAAAAAAAAAAAGGGTTACTACTAACTCCCGTATCGGCTTGGAAGAAGATAAGATTAGGTAACATATTTAATTTACAACAACTACAACAACGAGAAAGTACATTAATAACATAAATGATGATGTGGACAAATCTAAGTAATTTTTGTAGTAAGTTTTATTTTATTTTTAAGGTTAAACTTATATTATTGTAAAATAGATTGGGTTGATTTGGAGTGTATAAACAACTAACAACTAACAAGTGTTACCATGAGTCCATCCTATTTTGCAAACGATGTGTGCGAACTGTAACACGCTTTAGCTTATCAATGTTTATGATTTTAGCAGAGTTTGAGGACCTTAATTAACATTTGTTTCTAAAATAGTTTTAAATAGTAGACATTACACATACAAAACTATAAAATAGAATGTAAAATTTCTTTAAATCTAGTTTAACTTTATAGAAGAAACCGGGTGTTGAATTACTGATATTACGTCGTCCATGTGATCAAACTCGTTTTAAGGACATTCCCTCAAAGTTCAAGAAAAAGCCTTGCAAGCCGAAACTTTGGACTCAACTTTTTGAATGAAATTGATATCGAAAACATCTTTTTTTTTATCTGTTTCCCAAGAATGAGCCAAATAATGTACTAACTAACAGAAACATTAATCATGTGGATTGTCACTATTAACAGTTCAATGGGGTTCAAAAGTTACTAATTCATAAGTAGCTAGAGAGATATACAACATAGAAGTTAGAAAGTATTCAAAGATATAATCGAATAAAAACATAGAATCATTATATTGTTTGTTAAGTAACTACAGTAATACTTTTTAATCATTTTTTAAAAACTTTGAAGTGTTGCAAATGGCAAGCCTTCCATAGATTGATGAATATATGTATATTCAGACATATGCAAATTAAATTCTCTTTGTGTCCTAATGCTCCTCAATCTAAGGACAGATGTTTGTGGAGATTATGTTATTTTCTTACTTTCAAGAAATTAAGGTTTCTTTGACAAATAAGTGTAATGGCGACGTACGTATACATCTTAAAGATATACTTCAATATAATAGTATCCTCGTGTCGATGACATATCGATGTGTTGCTTTGAGATTTTATTCTGATTTTATTCGGTTTGAGCTTTATATTTTTTCGTACTGTCTATAGAATTTGAGTTTTGCATATAATTTCAAATAGTTTGAGAGAGTGTTTTAATATGCATTCACTTATGAAATTTCTTATATATATCGTCATTACACAAGTTTAAATTATGTTGTACAAATTATCACATATATATATATATATAAATATGTATATATATATAGATATATATCGTATTTTTGACAACGTACCAACTAAAAATCCGTAATCTTCTAGTGGAACAATAAATTTGACTTGGCTTTTGCTTTTTGGTTGATTTATTTATTTAATAAAGTACAGAAAAATGATTGTCAGCTACTTGAAGTATATGCCAACACATAGTCACACATACAAACAATATAAATGTCTTGTTAACTACGTGAACTATTGTCATCACATAAGGACATCCATAAACAAACATAGGTTATGTGTGCAACACCATAAACATTTGAGGTCTGCTGGAATCCGGCGTTGACCAGAGTTGACCGACGTTGACCAGTATTGACCGGCGTTGACCAGAAAAAAATATTCAAAAAAATATTTTTTTTTCTAAAAATAATAATGATTTTGATTTTATGTATTTTTGATAAATAAATAAAAAAAGATAAATGATTTGTATAATTTACAAAAAATACATATAACAACAAAAAAAATACAAGAAAATTATTTACCAAAATAAAAATAAAAATAATATGAAAAACAAAATTTGTGGTATATAAAGTAATTAATTTTGTTAAGCCTAGGGGTGAACAACTCTCATTCATCCCTCTTAATTAACAAATCATAATACAATAATATGGCATGTCATATCATATTTTAAAAAAGAGATCTTTTATTAATAAAATTATGTTAGTTTGGGTTTACAAAAGAGTGGTTAGAGTATACATTTTATAGTTAAACGAAATTATATGTCGGTTTGGGTTTACAAAAGAATGGTTAGGGTTTAGATTTTACTATTAAATAAAATTATATGCCTGTTTGGATTTATAAAAGAGTGTTTAGGGTTTAGATTTTACAATTAAACAAAATTATATGTCGGTTGAAGTTTATAATAAATGGTAGGGTTTTAGATGTGATAATTAGAAACTGTAATATAATATTAAAATTAACAATTTTAAAATTGATTGATCAACATATTTTGTTTCTTTAATTAAGATTTGTTTCCTTAATTTAAAGGAGATGAATAGGAGAGGTTCGCCCGTAAGGGTGAACCCACGAATTGTCTGTTTCTTAATACAGAAAATATACCAAAAATAATATAATAAAACTATACCACCAAAATTTGATGTGTAGTAGATTTTTTCATGAACAATAACAAATTTATACTCTTTCTATTTAAATATCATTTTTAATTTTGTATTTTCAAAAATACATAAAACAAAAATTATTATTATTAGGAAAAAAAATATTTTTTTCTGGTCAACAACGGTCAAGTCGGTCAACACCAGTCAACGCCGGTAAATATTGGTCAACGTCGGTCAATACCGGTCAACGCCGGATTCCGGCTAACCTCGAATGTTTATGGTGTTGTAGATATAACATATATTTGTTTATGGATGTCCTTATGTGATGACAATAGTTCACGTAGTTAACAAAACATTTATATTGTTTGTATGTGTGGCTATGTGTTGGTGTATACTTCAAGTAGCTGACAATCATTTTTCCTTTTTATTAGGACTATAATAGAATATGTTTGAAAATGTGAACCAATTTAATCACTATACGTCTTTCCTTTTCCTCCTTCATTTAAGGCTTTGATTAGTGATATGCTTTTCTATGTGATTAATTTATCCACACATCTTAATTCTACTCGAAAATATTTTGATTAACATCCTCACAACCACCGATCCTATAACGAGTATCAGTGTATCACCTTCAACAATCTGAAGATGAGCTGAGAAAAAAATCCAACTCTAAAATCTCCAAATATGGAGATATCTATATTGGAAATGAAAATGAAGTGGGATTGGAGAAGTTCTTTTTTTCTCTAAAATGGAGTTTGGAAATGAAAATAAAGATGGAGATGATCTAATATACCTAAACCCACTCATCTAAGAACAGATTAAGAAGTGTCTTTCATAATAATGGACATAAAATGCACTCATATAACAAGTACATTTCAAATCATAAATATAAAAGTACCTTTCACTCTCTTCTTATTTGTTCATTTGGCATTTAATTTCTAATATATTTATTTTCAAATAAACAAAAAAAGTACACATGTAATCATGTACATTAGTTTATACTTTAAATCCTTATTTTAACACTAAATTGTAACTAAATTTACAAAAAAATATGAATTGACTATTTCTTTTCTCCATTCATTTTCATGTAAACCCACTATAAATTATAATTGTAACTCTTCTAATTAAATTATATTAGAAATGAAAGTTCTATCACTGGAAATCCTATAAATAATAATTATGATATCCTCCTCCACCATATCTCAAATTTGAAATATTTTATTTGTTTTGTTTATATTCTTGCATGGGTTGAAAACTCAGTCTAAGAGGTTTATATATTTTGTTATATATCCCTTCTTATATTGTATTCAATTTTATTTATTTGTTTTTATGTAATTTTTCCTTCATTCTTTATTTTCTTATTATTTATAATTTTAAATTACATATTTATTATAAAATTTTGATGGCTATACAAAAAATTATCAATGCAGATTCGAAAATATTAATTCCAATCATCGCAAAATGAGAGAATCAAACTAAATAATTCATCTTCATTTCTTAATCTAATTTTTTTGATTATTTATTACATATTTATTTTATTTTAAAAAATATGCAATCTTTTAACGAAATAAAATATTGTAATACAATGATTAAATCAACTTTCTTTAAATCTTTCTTACGTCCAAAAAATTTGTAATACATTTTTTCGATGTGTTTTAGAGAGTTTTCAATTGCGTTCATGGATGCATAAGATTGGTGAATCTATTGGGGGAATTTGCGTCGAGCTCCATGAAACTACTACGAGAATGAATTGTGATTGTTCAACTTAAATCTTTAAGAGAAAAAAACATGAAAAAACTGGAACAATTGGATTCCTAGTTAGGCTAGTACAAAAATAAAATGTATCATTGAAGAAGCATAGATTATGTTATGAAATGGTGATAAACATAGCACATACCTGAAGGAGAGCATATCCTTGACACACGAAGCTCTAGGCATATCCATGTATAATGAATTTGTGAAGAAGGCAATCCTTCTTCGTGCTTCAAGGTTTTTCGGAATATACATTGCAGATTCTTTGATTGTTAAGAGTAAATGAAGACGGCTACAACGAAAAATTAAATCATAAAGTTTGAAATGGTTTTCAGAATGCACAGAGTATCCCAGAGGATTAGCCTTATATCATGTTTTTTGATTTAATACTTGTTCATCCCATTGAGATGTTGCCATTGGAGGAAACTTTATAGCAGGTTCTGCACTAATATCAGCAAAAAGTTGACCTTCACTAGAAAATGGTGCCAACAATGTTTATTATTGCTTGTGTGGATACTATATGTAAGTACATAGACACTAAACAAATTAACTTTCCAATTATCAAAATATATATATAATTAATCCACTTACATGTATTTATATTTCATCATATCTAGAGTCACTATCTTAAGCATATCTTGCAACAGCGGATGTACTGCGTATCTTTTTAATGAGCACACATCTTTCTGCAACATCATAAGTTATACATAATTATTTAGTATAAAAAGTATTCACTGCCACGAAGAATCTTAAATCAATAACAAGTATGTTGTTCACTTACGAAGATTCCGTCAAGTTCAACAGATTTACTGAAAAGAATAGGTAAAGGAGCCATTCTTAATTTTGTTGATATGTTGCTGCAATCCACTTTCCAATTATATAATTGATAATCCTGTGATATTAGATATATTTTTAGTTGAAATTAACTTAAAAACTCAGAGAGAGGACTGTAATTCCAAGTTGAAACACATATATATGCCAAAGGTTAGAGAAGTTAGAGACACTACTTTATAATCAAAATAGAGGAATGCTGAAGGAAAAATATATATATGCCAAAGTCTTAGTAGAAGAAGACAGATAAACACTAACAAAAAAGAAATCTAAAAAAAAAAACTCAAAATACCCACACAAATCAAGAGTGATTGAAAATGGAAGGTAGAAATTGAAGATCCTAACTAGATACATTGAATGATTTCGACAGTAGAACAAACAAAAATCATACACCTAGTCGTTCGTGGTGGAAATGAAGAACAAGAAAGGGTTTCATTTTTTTTTGGAGGTTCTCTACAAATATAAACTTCACACACCTCAACAGCAAACAAGAGTATTAATTTATTATTCTCACACCTTATGTTTTTTATTTCATTAAAAGAGAGAAAAATATCATCAACTTTTATTAATAAGGAATAATTTGGTGAATAACCGTATAATTACATGTTTGTTTACTTGGAAACTGTACAATCAAATATACTTTAGTATAATAGTAAAATTGTGTTGGGGAAGATAATTATAGAAGGTTAATAATAATTTTATACTTTTTGTCTTTCTTTCTTAAAAACAAATCAGACATACACACAGTCATCAGTTTTGTAATTACGGTTATTAGTTATGATATTGAATTTAAGTAAACTAAACTATTTTATTTCTAGCATAATGAATACACACACCTCGTCATAATCTCTTTAAATCTCAACAAATCACAAATTATTTTTTCTTTTTTCTCAAATGAAATATCTAGCAATTCCACAAAACATCACAAAATCCTCCCAAATCATGGTTGCAATACACTCCTAGGATAAATTACTATTTCTGTTTATTACTGGATGCCCGACAATTTAGCACAATATACAAATCGCATACCGCCATTTACATTGTTAGCAAACCGGACTCCCACCGTGAACGCCATGGCGACCACATGGATGCGTTTGACCGCACTAGAACCGTCCACGACACGTTCGAGGCGGGGGAACACACCTGAACAAAAAAGCACAATAAAGAGAAAAGAGTGAGTCTCTATGTAGTCAATAACAATTCATAGTATACACTTCAATAACGTCTCTGAGCTCTGCAATTCAATAACGTCCCTCCCCATGAATCTAATATTGCAAACAACAGGAACAATCGAGCTAATGTCTTGGTATCATTGGTAGTTAATGTTCTTTACTTTCTAAGAATCTAACTCCGGTTAAAAACCTTATGGCTGATAGCAAGAACTCGGGAAAAGAGTTAAAGACAACACAATTTTGTCGCTTCAAGACTGTCATTTTCATTCAACATAAAAGGATCGGAGAATACCTTCGATAACTCTGCAAATCAAAAGTAAAGCTTTACCCCAGAAAGCAGCATTTTCATTTTCTTCCTCTGGTTTTTTCATACTCCTATAATGTATTAGTGAAGAAAATTTTTTTAGATAGTCAAGTGTCTAGATCACATCATATAAAACCACAGAAACTCAAAAGATTTATTTCAAGGTCGCTGGTGAAAGAATACAGTTTTGTCGTCATAAACCAAAGTCTAATCTTGGAGTGGAAGAGTCAGATGGTGAACCGTTTATGGAATGATACACAACAAGATCAGCTCTTTTGATCAAGTGAGGTTTGCAAATAGAAAGTTGACTCTGATGACGAGAAGTGAGGTACACAAATGAAACTCCTAACAAACTGAACATATGTTCTATCTCACAGAAAGTTTTGAGCATATGTTCAAGAACTGATGTTTTTAATTTCTGATTTTCAGGGCTTGTCGGTTGAATCATTTTTGATGAAGACAAGGAAAATGATGGAGACTATATGGACTCGCATGGCCATAAAAATACTGCCTACTTTTTTAAAATATCAAGATTATGACCCGTGCTACACCGCGGGGTAAGTTTTTTATTTTTTTAAATTTTTTTCTAATGTACTATTTTAATACTAATTTTGCTAATATAGACTTTTGTTAACTTTAGTGATATAATATATAAATTATGGTATACCGTACAATAATTTTTGTTTACTACAATATTAATTAAAACAGTTTGATTTGGCATATTTTATATTAGTGTTCTTAAAACATTAAAATGAGGATTTAATCCGTATTGAAATATCATATTATTGACAGTTTATTTTTTAGTATTATCAATTCAATCATGTAATGTCATATACCCATCATGTAATATAACTCGTTTGTGTAATTTTGAAAATTTAATACGTTTAAATATTTATAATTTTAAACTTTTTATTAAGTTTAGATATAACAGTTATAAATTATAAACTTCTTAAAAATTTATAATTTACTATATATATGTTGAACACACACTTTTATATTAATTGAGTAATATATGTTTGTTTAAAAAAAATTCAAATCACAATATATGCAGGAAAATACACCTTTTTATTAACTTTATGTATTATATGATGATACACTACATTTAAAATTTAAGATCAAAAAGAGATGATAGGAGAATAGTTTCTTTAATCTGAAATAAATCTTCTAAATATCTATATTAATTATAGAACATGATATATAGGGGTGGACGTTCGATTTTTCGGTTTGGTTTTGGTTCGGTTTATTCGGTTTACGGTTTTTTTTGGTTTTATAAAAATGGAACCATAAAGAAACCCTATGTAATTCGGTTTGGTTACGGTTCGGTTTTTTCGGTTTATGGTTTTTTCGGTTTCATCAAAAATGAAACCATATAAAAACCATATGTATCACAGTTTGGTTCGGTTTCAGTTTGGTTCCGGTTTTTAACGGTTATCCCATGCTTTAAAAAAATAAATAGTTGATATATAACTAAAACTAAGCATAAAAGTAATTATGAATATATATAGGTTAGGGAATAGAGACTTAGGTTAAGGTTTTGTAATCCAATATATTAATAGGAGATCAATAACTAGCCCAATAAAGAAAAAAATTATTGATATTGTTATACAATATAAATTTATAAGCTTGAGAAACTAATTAGTAATTATATATAATTATCCTAAAGTTTTATAAAAAACCAAAAAAAACCATTTGGTTTTACGGTTTTTAACCAGACTAAACCTAAACCAAATGGTTAATTAAAATGAAAACCAAACAGATTTTTAGATTTAACCATAACCAAACAAAACCATTTATTTCGGTTTGGTTTTTCGGATTTTGGTTTTTTTGCCCACCCTTAATATAGGATATTTAAAATATTCTAATTGTGTTTGGTTATAAGGATAGTAGAGAAATTTAACTACACTTGTTTGGATATGAATATAAGCATTAAATAACATTTAATATAAAAACTTTCCAAAAAATATTTTTGAACAAAAACTGCTACAAAAATACTAGTATAGATAATATCGGATATTATATGTACATTTTGGCAATCGATTAATGTTAATATTGAGTTTAAGAAATTTAGCATTATATATGTCTAAGTAACATATTTATGTGCTTATCTTAGTTTAGGAAATTATCTTACTGATTTTTTTTTGGTGTGAAATTATCTTACTGATGATAGTCTAATAATAATTATTTTCCTAGTGATTAGTAGTGAACTAGGGATGGGCATTCGAGTATCTATTCAGGTTCAGATCGTATTTCGGATTTAGAGAAATAAGATCTATTCAGATATTTTTATTTTCAAGTCAAGTTCGAGTAAATATCCATCGGGTATGGATAGTTTCGGATTATATATTTATATCCAAAACCTCAAAATATATTTCGAGTTAGGATCGAATCGGGTATGGATAGTTTCAGATTATATATTTATATCCAAAACCTCGAAATATATTTTGAATTTCAGATTAGGATCGAATTTGATAGTTTTTCAACAAGATTTTAGAGGTTTCTCCTTTTTATATACATCTTATATAATAGAAGATACTTAATAATACTCACGCACACGTTAGTAGTTACCTAAACTCATAAACCCTAGAAAATAGATTTTAGCACCTGATCTACCATTGATACAGTCATTTACACGTTATACGACTTGACGACTTCAATCAATCAGTTCGTAATTTTGGCTTCGAAGAAGCTAATACAAATACCTAAAACATCTATTCTAAACACATTATCATATACTAGTACAAATACAAAGGTATATACTAGTATCTATAGCTCCTCGATCAACTCTCACCAGCGCAGATTTGTCACACTGAGTTAACTGTATGATATAAAGTTACAACAGCTCATAAAACGAACGCAAGTACAAAAAATAATCTGAATTCCAATTACAAAGGGAGCTTTCTATAATACAAAACAACAAAACCCAGAGGTTTTATGATACACTTGGGAACCGTCACTGCACATTTTCCAAAACTGTGACAATTGTTCATCATATCTCATGAAAAGGACAAAACACGTTTTCAGATACGTTATAATCTCTGATTCTCTTTGCATTAGAATGTGACAAGTTTCACATATGTAGAACCCCTTGTATGATAGAGAACAGTTTGTATAGTTTCAGGTAAATAACATCTTGAGTTCCTCTATACGCGCACTTCGTACTTCTTGATCCGTTAAAGCCCCAGAGATCATTCTCTGCTTCCTCGCCTGAACCGCCTCCATTCTCTCTTCAACTGTACCCTAGGATTCACAAAGGCAAGACAAACATATCCCACAAGGATTCTAATGATCAATACTCAGCAACAACATTTGATGATTTGGATATGCAAATGAGGATTAACTGCTGAAAATGAAGAGGGTACCTTAATGATGAATCTTCTGATTTTGACTTCCTTAGTCTGTCCAATACGATGGAGACGCATGACAGCCTGTTCCTCTACCGCTGGATTCCACCATGGATCCTATACGACACAAGTTGGTTTTATTTCATTCCGAAACCTATTCAGTATTGTGCAGTAATCATTTACAAGATCTTGAAACCCAATGTGGCATGAACTACTACATTTTTTGTATTTTGATATGATCTCTAAGGGACACAAATAGATATGCCATACCATGACAAAAGCATTGGACGCAGCTGTTAGATTTATCCCGACACCACCAGCTTTTAGAGACATCAACAGTACCTATCCAACAATTGAAGAAGAGTGTTGACGTCAATTTAAAAACCTAGAAAAGTATAAGTTTGCACATTCAATGTAATGGGAGTACACCAACCATTATACTGGCATCCTCGGAAAAGTCTTTAAGGACTTTCTCTCGTTGCTGCTGATTTAGTGTGCCATCAAGACGGACAAATGAAATGTTGTTCCTAGAGATGAAAAAAACAATTTTCAATTTTGTTCTAGTTTATGTTTTTGAAAACAATTTTTTCTTTTCTCATAATTGCCATGGCAAGTGAACAAGCAAGATATGTAAATGCTATACCGAGAGAGGGGAATTTGGAGGAGATCGAGGAAAGCGGTCCATTGGCTAAAGAGAATGCTCTTAGAGCCTGAAGAACGAAGACTTTCAAGCTCTTCCAGAAGAGCAGTGATTTTGGATGATTCTACCCAGTTCTTTTCCACGTCAACCTGGAATCTACTCTCGGTTGGTGCTGTGATGAGTTCTTGTTTGCTTACAGTTTTCCTGCAAAACAGAAATTAACCATTATTGGCCAACCTTGACCTAACTCAAACATTTGGTGGAACCAGCAGCAACTACATCAAACGAAAACTAGTAATAGCAGGAAGAACTTCAAGATACCTACACACAGGACATAACCCAGAAGCAGAATTTCGCCAACTTGCCAAAAGACACTCACGACATAATCTATGAGCACATGGTGTTAATACGGCATCCTCACATGCTTCAAGGCATATTGGACACTCTCCTTGTTCTCCTTTGCGCAGTTCCTCTACCACCTCCTGAACAAAAGCCACTGATGGTACATCTTTTCCATCCCTTTCTAGACCAGAAGACTTTCCACTAAGGAAACGTTTAGAGAGCTTATTCAGATCAGAGTATTCCGCTGTATCACCCCGACTTGATGCATAAAAAACAAGAGACTGTTATAAGAAATATGGCAATTGTGTCAACAAAATGTCAAACAGAAAAGGGCTACAGTTGCATGTTTCTTATAACAAAGTGCCCATATATTGTCTATGATATTTTCTTGGATATTTCAGACAAGGTCGTGCAACAGATTAAGTAGATTGAATGTGAGAATAATACTTGATATGGAAGCCATGGAAGTTACAACCAGCACTATGTGTCTCTACTTAAATACAAAGCAAGGGGATACAAGACGCACCTCATCACTAAAAATGGGTGATCACAACACTGTCGAAGACGCAAAAGCAGTTCCAGGATCGAAGCATAATTATGAAGAACTTTCCCTTGTGCAACGAATTGATCAAATTTGACCTGAAAAAATTCGTCAGTATCTTTACTATAGGCATCTTAAAGTCCGAGTAAAAATTCCTAAATAATCACGAGAACAAACAATACCTTGGATCTTTTAAATAGCGCATCGTAGAAATCCCTCTCAGACTCCGAGAGTTCACAGTAAATGACCCGTGCATCAGCAGGGGGTAGAACAAGAATCGGCCTAATATAGATCAAACACGGTTCACGTTAACCGAGGAAATTCAAAGGAAAATAATATGTTTTCTAAGTATCAGGAAGTAACGAATGACAGATCTTTAGTATTCCTACCTTCCTTCTCGATCTGTGCTAGACTTGGTTCTCCTAAGCATGATGGGTTTTAAGATTGACTGCACTAGCTTTAGGCCTCTCTCATCGCCCTCTTCAAATGGCTTTTGGACAAGTTTATTCCACCTAAGAATCGATATGTTCCAAACTAACAAGCTTCAGTCATTCCATACCAAATGTACTGTGTTTTCAACCAAAGAGAGATAAGGACCCTTACCATGCCCAAGTTCCCCATGGCTCAATTCTCAAAAACCGTAGAAGGCTGTACAAATCCTCCAGATTGTTCTGTTAATGAGATAAAATGTGGAATGAATGATCATAAAGTCCCAGATATGATAAACAAATCATTACCCATCCCCATTTGAATGAGCCAATATTATCATGACAGTTAACTACAAGCCATTATAAAATACATCCTTAAAAACAAGTTTTGAGAGACTTGTGTACATTAAAAACATGCACAAGAAGTTGATATCCTTCTAGTAGAGATTTAGACTATTCAAATCTCAGGTGAATATGAAATGTCCAACTACTAAAATTATTTCACAGATAGAATGGCAGTGTCCTAAAAAAGTTTGGCCTAGGTCTCAGAAACAAAGATTTCTTTCTAAACCCTCGACAAAATGATCAATCACCTGAATAGGAGTACCCGTAAGACACCAACGCCGATCAGCAACCAGAGCTGCAGCAGCCACGGAAATTTGGCTTTTTGAGTTTTTGATGGTATGTGCCTCATCAAGAACAATCCTAAACCATCGAACAGCATAAAGCCCTTCATTGTCTGCTGAGTTCTAAGAAGAAGAATAAAAAGCAGAGAAGCTAAGAATATGTTTATGTGATGCATTTCTAAACTATATACATGGGAATAATAATGACCCGAAATAAGACTATGAAAGCTACCTCTGCCGAAAATTCGGATGTTAAAACTCCATATGTGGTGATTACCACATCACTCTGGGAAAGAAGTTTTGTATCCTTTGGCCTACTTTGCCCATAATGAACATAGACAGATAGAGACCCCGACTTTGTATGCATTTCAATCTCTGACTGATCATAAAGCAGGTGCAGAAAAAAAATCAGTATAACCACTGACAAAGAAGAAATAACAACTTGGATGATGTACAACAAAAACTAAGTTTGCATGTGCATCAAGAATGGAAATAAATTGTTAGCATCAGATTTATTTATAGAATACCTTCCACTGTCCTAAAAGTGTCATCGGACATACAATCAGGTTACCACCATTTTCAAGTACACTTTTCTGTTCAAGAAGCTTCTTATCAAAGCCTGGAAATTTGGTTGCCTTTGGGAGACTAGTGAACTCATCTAAAGAACTGCTGATCACTTTCTCTCCTTCAGCTTTCCAAGGATGGGAAAGCATAAGGGATATGGTCATTACGGTCTTTCCGAGACCCATTGCGTCTGCTAAAATCTGCAAAAGTGTTATCATAAAGATATTACAAAACAGCTATATAACAAAATGGTAAAATGTAGATGATAAACAAAAAAATTGTTTGTATGTGGGTTATTGAGATCATACTCCTCCTCTTGCCATTTGAAGGGTGCTAGGAAAGTGTATTGTAGCATCACCAGTAAAAGAATTCAGGTAGACAACAAGTTCCCTCCTATTGACATAAATCAGATAGTAAATATCTCATCTGACTCGCACTAAAGTTGGCAGGTAACAGAAACATGGCTTACTTGTCTGCTAAATAGTACGCTTCCCAACATGGGTGAAGCATTGTTGCTGCCTCATCAGTGCAATTTCCTTTCTCCAATTGGGTCATCCAATGAAGTGCCTGCTTTTGATATGGACGAAGCTCACACAGAAGTTTATGTGGAGTTTCCATTTCCTGTTGCAAAATATTTCACGTAATTAGCCAGATGAATTTCTAATGCCGAATATAAGTACGCAAACATTCCTGGGAATGAGGATACCTTTAATCCAGAACTGTCCCCAACACCGACAATATTATCAAGATCACCATCACTGATACACGGCTCATTTTCATCTCTGTTTTCATCTTGATTCAGAGTCTTGACCTTGTTTAACTGAAGCGACGGAGCTGAAACAGCAGAACCATTCTATTTCCAAAGGAGCAGACAGCAGATGTAAAACTAGACAAGAAAGGCGTCGAAGTTCAAATTGCTAATATAATAAGCAATATTTACCTTGGAACTCAAAGGTCGCTTCCTAGTGGACAAGTCCTCAGGAGTAAACTCTGCCTAAATATGAAGAAGAACGATGAAACATTTTCACAGATATCTAGCCAACTAAAATAAAATCAAAGAATGAAAATATTCCTTTGCCATCTCAAAAACTCGCAGTCACATCATATGGGAACTGCAAACTGCGATCTATAAAACAGTCAGCAATTTAAAGTATCATAGACAAGGAAAAACCAGTACCTTCTTAAAGGGGATCAAACCGAGTAACCGAAAGAGATTTGGGAGAGGATGAAACATTGACTCCTCTGCCGTATTACTGGCTGCCTTAAATGATGTTGCACTATGCTTATGAAACATGGAACTATTAATGTACACGCTGTTTCAAAAACAAACACACCACTTCAAAAACAAAGCATCTCTATCCTACCATTTTCAATTGGAACACAATATTTTCTGTGCATACCTTACAAAAAGAAGAATTGTATCCATGATACTCAATGTTTCAGGCGCCAACTTGCAACTCCCTTCTATCCGAATTTTCTTGTCTCTCACAAGCGGTAGAAGACACCGTGCCCACTCATTTGGTATTCTACCAATCTATACCACATATAATTCGTAAACAATTTTTCATCCCATAATTATGAAAGCATAACAGATTAAAAAGTGAAAATCCACAACCAAATAATAAAAAAGCACCTCTCCTGAATCCTTTGTAGAGAACCTAACGATATCAGAAGCACCACCACGCAAAGCTGGCCTTCCCCGTCCAGAGCCGCGCTTCCCAGGAGTAGTCTCAGACTTTGATCCTTTACTATGCGGAAACGTGAACACCAATTCGTCACCGGACTTCAATTTCCTTCCTTTACATGTCGACAACCCCGCCAATTCAGAACAACCCACAAACCACCACTCATTCCCTGAAACACTCTCTTCACCACCATCACCACTCTCATCTTCTTCTTCCTCCACGCGATGATTCGCTCCAACACTTGCGAAAGCACATCCCTTTATACCATTGTCAACCTTCTTCCCTCCATTAGAGCCGCCGCTTGGGCTAGGAGTGGCGGCTACAACATCAGGTGGTTTGCTGAAACTTGGAGTGTCGAAGATGATATTGATGGCTGCCGTTGGGTCATGATTCGCCATGTGTAAAGCCCGTCTTATGTCCATATCTGAGTAATCGGAACCCACGACTGATCTGACTGTGGAAACCACATCGTCTGAAACTTTCGTCCCCATTTCAAAACCCTAACCCTAAAATTTCAGATGGGGGGGGGGGGAAATGTTGAAATTTTCTTGAAATTTCAGACAGATTATGGCTTGAGAACGCCGAAACAAGGATACCCAATTTAGAAATTGACGGAGATCGACGACGGCGTACTAAAATCTGCCGGCCCCGAGAAACCCGCGTAAATTAGCGACGAGTCTCTCTCTCAGTATCCAAACTCCCGCCTTTATTTTATTTTTATTTTAATTGACAATAATGAAAAATATGTGGTAAAACACTTGGTGGACTCTATCCAACCGGCCCATTATCAGTCCGTCCGTGCGCAGCCTCTCGACCACACTTGGTCGAGAGCCTTCGCCCCGTTAGTCGAAGCCCATCGGCGATAGCATTAGTATGTCGGTTTTACCTTAGGACTTGTAACACTATATATACTTGTTGTAACTTCAATTCCTATCAATAATAACCTAAGAGATTTACTCCCTAAACTCCCTAATTTACAACACGTTATCAGCACGATAGCCTCTCTCCCAAAACCCTAAAGCAGCCGCCTATTCTCCCTTACCCTAAAACCCTAAACCGACTTCCTGTTCTTACTTCCATCCGAGATCAAATCCTTCCTGTTCGAAGATCCTCTTGTTCACAAGCAACCCTTAGCTTGTGATCAAAGTTCTCTCGACAGCTTGGTCGAGGTTTGCTGTTCGCGGTTCGTCGATCGGGGGTGAGTGCGAGAAGCTGTTCGCGGGAAGCAAGGAGCTGTTCGTAGGGAAGCTGTTCGTGGTTCGTGGTCAAGAGATATCTGAGGTCTTTAGCTCCCAGATCAATTCCAGTCAGAATCCTTGTGGTGTTAAGGTAAACAAAATTCAAACTTCTTAAAACCACATAATTGAATCTGGAACTAAAAACTATTGAACCCTAAAATATCCAAGTAAACTAACAAACAAATTTAAGATCTATAATCCTATAAACTTTAAAATCTATTCACATAGGATTGTTAGATTGTTTGTTAAATTGCACCAAATTATATCAAGCTTTAAAATTGTTGATTGACTGCTTGATTGTTGCATAAGAACCTAGAACTGTTTTAGATTCATAAGGATCAGATTATTACAGATTGTTCTAGGAAATTAAAACTTGGATCATTCATGCATAACAATTAAAATCGGACCATGTTTAGGTTGTTATAAAATCGATTGCATGAATTATATTTTAGGATTGTTTAAACTGTTCTTGAGAAATTCAAGAAGAAAATTCCCTAGATCCTAAATTCATAAACTCGAAAATTTTAGAGTTGTTCTAGGATAATTTCCAAATTAAAATTATAGTAATTATCCTAAATTAATCTGATTAAATAAAACTTTTGTTAAGTTTCTATAAATTAAAACTTTAAATCGGAAATTAAAATATTAGTTAGGATAAGTTCTTAATTAAAATAGTAATTATCCAAATTCCTTAAAATCAAAAATATTTAATCCTAAATCAAATAGGAAATTATAAGATAAGGAAATCCTATCTAGGAATAAGGAAATTGTTGCATGCATATAGCTATTTAGTTTTGTTGTCTTGCATGCATGAATTTAAACGGAAAAGAAAAACTATAAGAGGCAAGGCATGGTTCGGTCTCAAATACCGCATGACCTAAGGCATGGTTCGGTCTCAAATACCGCATGACCTGAAAATTATTTGTTGCATGGTTCGGTCTCAAATACCGCATGCTAACTGTCGGTTGTCTATATTTATGCAGATGGCTAATCTCAAGAGCCTAGACTACCCTATCTTGCAAGCTTCCGGAAAGAATTACTTGCAATGGGCTAATGACACCGAAATCTACTTGTCATCGAATGGCCTGAAAGGGTGCATCGATGAGGATATTGAGTCTACGGACAGGAATAAGAGTAAGTGTCTCCAGCACATACATCATCACATTGCTGAGAGTATCAAAAGCCAGTACCTCTTCCTAAGAGATCCTCTTGCCCTTTGGACACAGCTTAAACGCCGTTATGGGCACCAAAAGACGGTGCTCCTTCCAAAGGCAGAGTTTGATTGGAAGAGCCTAAGGATCCAGGATTACAAATCCGTGGAAGAGTATAACTCTGAGCTCTTTAGGATTGTCTCACTCCTTAGGCTGTGTGGGAAAGAGGTGACTGAGCAGGAGCTGATTGAGAAGACATTGTCTACCTTCAGCCCTAATAACAGAGTACTCCAGCAACAATAGCGGCACCAAAAGCTTGCTGACTATGGGGAACTCATTCAGTGTTTACTGCTCGCTGAGCAGAACGATGAGTTGTTGATGATGAACAGTGCTATGCGACCTCCTGGTACAGCCCCATTACCAGAAGCAAATAAGGTCGACTTGGGAAAGAAAGCTGTAGCAGAGTCTAATGAGCCTAAGGAGCCTAGTGAGATCAATTACGTCCACAGAGATAGACACTATGGCCATGGTGGCCGTGGTGGCAGGGGACGTAGTGGTCGAGGGGGCCAGGCTGGTCGAGGAGGCCGCAGACGTGGTGGTAAGGGCCGTGGGTCCTTTAAGCCAAACTCCAAGGCCAAATCGACTTGCCACCGATGTGGTATGTCAAACCACTGGGCCAAGAACTGCAGAACTCCCAAACACCTTATTGATGCATAC
>NC_025704.1:12551023-12551852 GCF_000633955.1 Camelina sativa
AAACTTTAAATCGGAAATTAAAATATTAGTTAGGATAAGTTCCTAATTAAAATAGTAATTATCCAAATTCCTTAAAATCAAAAAATATTTAATCCTAAATCAAATAGGAAATTATAAGATAAGGAAATCCTATCTAGGAATAAGGAAATTGTTGCATGCATATAACTATTTAGTTTTGTTGTCTTGCATGCATGAATTTAAACCAAAAAACTATAAGAGGCAAGGCATGGTTCGGTCTCAAATACCGCATGACCTAAGGCATGGTTCGGTCTCAAATACCGCATGACCTGAAAATTATTTGTTGCATGGTTCGGTCTCAAATACCGCATGCTAACTATCGGTTGTCTATATTTATGCAGATGGCTAATCTCAAGAGCCTAGACTACCCTATCTTGCAAGCTTCCGGAAAGAATTACTTGCAATGGGCCAATGACACCGAAATCTACTTGTCATCGAATGGCCTGAAAGGGTGCATCGATGAGGATATTGAGTCTACGGACAGGAACAAGAGTAAGTGTCTCCAGCACATACATCATCACATTGCTGAGAGTATCAAAAGCCAGTACCTCTTCCTAAGAGATCCTCTCTCCCTTTGGACACAGCTTAAACGCCGTTATGGGCACCAAAAGACGGTGCTCCTTCCAAAGGCAGAGTTTGATTGGAAGAGCCTAAGGATCCAGGATTACAAATCCGTGGAAGAGTATAACTCTGAGCTCTTTAGGATTGTCTCACTCCTTAGGCTGTGTGGGAAAGAGGTGACTGAGCAGGAGCTGATTGAGAAGACATTGTCTACTTTCAGCCCTAATAACAGAGTACTCCAGCAACAATA
>NC_025704.1:12552782-12560799 GCF_000633955.1 Camelina sativa
AGGAGACCTGTTCAAGGCCAGATACGCGGACTGTCAATTTATTGAGTCCGAATTCCCTATGCTAGGTGGGGAGACCAGCAAGCTGAGCAAAGAATTGACATGGAATCAAACATCCTTAGAATGGCAAGATCTTCGAACTATAGCATGTGATGCAGAAGTTCAGAAGATTATACATCTTCAACAGCTAGCTAATCAATTGCCAGATTCCTTTGCTGACCCGAAAAGAGTAACAAAATCGTACATACCAGCTTGCAATGCACCAGTACGTATTGATGTTCACAAGGAACACAATAATCAAGTTGCTACAGAGTCTATGCCACGTTTGAAACGGGGTAGACCATTAGGTTCCAAAGATAAGAATCCTCGGAAAACAAAGAGTGCAAAACAGACCGAGGCTAAGGGAATTCTAGAAAAGCCAGACGTTGTCACGGAAACTCCTACGGCACCAAATGAGGCTCAGGACGCTGAACCTCAAGAGCCTGAAGGAGTTGACAACAATGAGATCTCGATAAACTATATAATGTCTGGAATACAATGGAACCGAAAAGATGTCGACATTGATGATATATTTGCATACAAGGTAGCACTTGAAATAAATGAGGATCATGAGCCCACATCTATACTAGAGTGTACACAAAGCAAAGATTGGCTTAAATGGAAAGAAGCCATAGATGTGGAGCTAAACTCTTTAAAGAAGAGAAGTGTGTTTGGTCCGACCTTAAGGATAACACCAGAAATTAAACCAGTTGGACACAAATGGGTCTTTGTAAGAAAGAGAAATGAGAGAAACGAGATTGTTAGATACAAGGCAAGGCTCGTAGCACAAGGATTCTCTCAAAGACCTGGCATAGATTATGAGGAGACATACTCCCCTGTGATGGATGCAACGACTTTTAGATATCTAATAAGTCTGGCCATAAGAGAAAGTTTAGATTTGCGGTTAATGGATGTTGTAACTGCATATCTATACGGTCCACTGGATAATAAAATTTATATGAGATTACCAGAGGGTATAGAACTCAAAGATAAGAAGAGTTCTAGAGACCAATACTGCATAAGGCTAGACAAATCGCTTTATGGACTGAGACAGAGTGGTCGAATGTGGTATAACCGGCTAAGTGAATATTTAGCCAAAGAAGGTTATAGGAATGACCCGATCAGTCCTTGTATATTCATAAAGAAATTCGCGAATAAGGGATTTGTGATAATAGCAGTATATGTGGATGATTTAAACATCCTTGGAACCTCTGGAGAAATCGCCCAAACAGTGGGATATCTCAAAAGAGAGTTTGAGATGAAAGACCTAGGCAAGACAAAATTCTGTTTGGAGTTACAGCTTGAGTACATAAACAATGGGATCCTTGTGCATCAAAAGGCATACACAGAAAAGGTACTCAAGAGATTTAATATGGAGCAAGCGCACTCATTGACTAGCCCAATGGTTGTGAGATGTGTAGAAGTGGATAAAGATCCATTTGCTCCTAAGAAGGACAATGAAGAAATTCTTGGTCCTGAAGTGCCTTACCTCAGTGCTATAGGAGCATTAATGTTCTTGGCTAGCCACACTAGACCTGACATATGCTTCACAGTAAACCTTCTGGCAAGATATAGTTCTTGTCCGACCATAAGGCACTGGAATGGTATAAAACATGTTCTGCGTTACCTACAAGGAACGACAGACTTTGGTTTATTTTACACTAACCATAACAAAGAAGGTTTAGTTGGTTTTGCTGATGCAGGTTATCTGTCCGACCCACACAATGGTAAATCACAAACAGGTTATGTGTTTACACACGGTGGTACAGCGATCTCTTGGCGTTCTATGAAGCAGACTCTAGTAGCCACATCCTCAAATCACGCGGAGATCCTAGCCATGCATGAAGCCAGCCGTGAGTGTGTTTGGTTGCGGTCAATGACTCAGCACATTCGGACAGACAGTGGCATGGACATAGACAAATCAGCAACGGTCATCTATGAAGACAATACAGCCTGCATCGCACAACTCAAAGAAGGTTACATCAAGGAAGATCGGACAAAGCAGATCCTGCCGAAGTTCTTCTACACACATGAACTACAAAAGGCCGGAGAAGTTCAAGTGGTGCAAGTTCAGTCATGTGACAACTCAGCCGATCTCTTCACCAAGGCATTACCGACAACAACATTCAGGAAGCTCACGCACCAGATTGGAATGCGGAGGCTTAAGGACTTGGAGTGATGCTTGGAACAGGGGGAGCAATGTGTGCTGTACTCTTTTTCCTTCACTAAGGTTTTGTCCCAATGGGTTTTCCTGGTAAGGTTTTAATGAGGCAGCATCCCCTAAGCACATTGCATCGATCCCTTCCTCGCATAGGCACGGTTGTATCGTCAAAGGGGGAGTGTTGCAAAATACTTGGTGGACTCTATCCAACCGGCCCATTATCAGTCCGTCCGTGCGCAGCCTCTCGACCACACTTGGTCGAGAGCCTTCGGCCCGTTAGTCGAAGCCCATCGGCGATAGCANCACCAGAAATTAAACCAGTTGGACACAAATGGGTCTTTGTAAGAAAGAGAAATGAGAGAAACGAGATTGTCAAATACAAAGCAAGGCTCGTAGCACAAGGATTCTCTCAAAGACCTGGCATAGATTATGAGGAGACATACTCCCCTGTGATGGATGCAACGACTTTTAGATATCTAATAAGTCTGGCCATAAGAGAAAGTTTAGATTTGCGGTTAATGGATGTTGTAACTGCATATCTATACGGTCCACTGGATAATAAAATTTATATGAGATTACCAGAGGGTATAGAACTCAAAGATAAGAAGGGTTCTAGAGACCAATACTGCATAAGGCTAGACAAATCGCTTTATGGACTGAGACAGAGTGGTCGAATGTGGTATAACCGGCTAAGTGAATATTTAGCCAAGGAAGGTTATAGGAATGACCCGATCAGTCCTTGTATATTCATAAAGAAATTCGCGAATAAGGGATTTGTGATAATAGCAGTATATGTGGATGATTTAAACATCCTTGGAACCTCTGGGGAAATCGCCCAAACAGTAGGATATCTCAAGAAAGAGTTTGAGATGAAAGACCTAGGCAAGACAAAATTCTGTTTGGGGTTGCAGCTTGAGTACATAAACAATGGGATCCTTGTGCATCAAAAGGCATACACAGAAAAGGTACTCAAGAGATTTAATATGGAGCAAGCTCACTCATTGACTAGCCCAATGGTTGTGAGAAGTGTAGAAGTGGATAAAGATCCATTTGCTCCTAAGAAGGACAATGAAGAAATTCTTGGTCCTGAAGTGCCTTACCTCAGTGCTATAGGAGCATTAATGTTCTTGGCTAGCCACACTAGACCTGACATATGCTTCGCAGTAAACCTTCTGGCAAGATACAGTTCTTGTCCGACCATAAGGCACTGGAATGGTATAAAACATATTCTGCGTTACCTACAAGGAACGACAGACTTTGGTTTATTTTACACTAACCATAACAAAGAAGGTTTAGTTGGTTTTGCTGATGCAGGTTATCTGTCCGACCCACACAATGGTAAATCACAAACAGGTTATGTGTTTACACACGGTGGTACAGCGATCTCTTGGCGTTCTATGAAGCAGACTCTAGTAGCCACATCCTCAAATCACGCGGAGATCCTAGCCATGCATGAAGCCAGCCGTGAGTGTGTTTGGTTGCGGTCAATGACTCAGCACATTCGGACAGACAGTGGCATGGACATAGACAAATCAGCAACGGTCATCTATGAAGACAATACAGCCTGCATCGCACAACTCAAAGAAGGTTACATCAAGGGAGATCGGACAAAGCACATCCTGCCGAAGTTCTTCTACACACATGAACTACAAAAGGCCGGAGAAGTTCAAGTGGTGCAAGTTCAGTCATGTGACAACTCAGCCGATCTCTTCACCAAGGCATTACCGACAACAACATTCAGGAAGCTCACGCACCAGATTGGAATGCGGAGGCTTAAGGACTTGGAGTGATGCTTGGAACAGGGGGAGCAATGTGTGCTGTACTCTTTTTCCTTCACTAAGGTTTTGTCCCAA
Organism: Camelina sativa; assembly: GCF_000633955.1. NCBI lineage: Eukaryota > Viridiplantae > Streptophyta > Magnoliopsida > Brassicales > Brassicaceae > Camelina > Camelina sativa. Next base: position 12,556,833 of record NC_025704.1, read on the forward strand.
TGGGTTTTCCTGGTAAGGTTTTAATGAGGCAGCATCCCCTAAGCACATTGCATCGATCCCTTCCTCGCATAGGCACGGTTGTATCGTCAAAGGGGGAGTGTTGCAAAATACTTGGTGGACTCTATCCAACCGGCCCATTATCAGTCCGTCCGTGCGCAGCCTCTCGACCACACTTGGTCGAGAGCCTTCGGCCCGTTAGTCGAAGCCCATCAGCGATAGCATTAGTATGTCGGTTTTACCTTAGGACTTGTAACACTATATATACTTGTTGTAACCTCAATTCCTATTAATAATAACCTAAGAGATTTACTCCCTAAACTCCCTAATTTACAACAAAATATACTAAAACGGCGACGTTTACAACTATCCAGCGGGTCTAGATCCGGGTAACCCGATTCCCGAGCAGAACTCAGACCACAAAATCTACCATTTCGGGCTATTATAATAACATTTCGGGCTAAAATAGGCCCAGCCCAGCCCACTTATTACAATTTATATTTTTTTGCTATGTTCTTTCAATTTTTTTTCCTTCTTCATCGTTCTTCAATCAAATCCCTAACGCTCTTCTTCAATCCTGAACGAGATTAGTGATTAAGGGTTTGGAGAAAAAAAATCACTCTTTGTACGCGTCGCCGTCTTCAGTAGATCCCCAACGTCGCTAGGTTTGGCATTTTTGGCTTTTATCAAAATCTAGCAAGGTTTGGCATCAATTCTATCCGTTTCCAAGTTGAGAAGTTAAAGGATTTCAGATTTATCGGTAGGGAGTGTTGTTTTTATTGTTGGATCATGGTTCTGATTTATTTTGCTTCAGCTTCAATTTTTACGAGTTTCGTGGATCTTAGATTTTGATGTGGTTCGATTTATGGGGGAAAAAGGAGTGATATTTTTGGAATCATAGAGAGTTGCTTGGAAATGGATTAACGGTTTTTTGAAATCTGGGGACAGATTTCGGATCTGATTTTAGATGGAAGTGGTGGAAGGAAAGGTGGCCAGACCTAGAGGTAGACCGAGGAAACGCCCGAGACCAGAGGATCAAAATGGAGTGTCGTCTAATCGAGGGAAGAGGCCTGTTTTGGAGACTTTGAAAGTGACTGTACCTAGATCTCTTCTTGGTCGTTATGTGTTGAAAGATTTTGATGACTGTAGAGTTTCTCTTGGGAAGATTGTTTCGTATAATACTGGCTTGTATAGAGTTGAATATGAGGATGGTGAGTTTGAGGATCTGGAAACTTGTTCTCTTCGTCAGTTAATAATTGGGGATAATTACTTTGATGATGAATTACGTGTTAGAAGAAGTAAATTAGATGACTTTATTCTGAAAAAGGATGAAAAGAAGAAAAAAGATTACATGAAGAAGAAGGGAGTTGAGCTGCAAAATCGAGTAAGTGAAGTTGAGGTGCCCACATCCACTAGCCCAAGTTCTGTGGCAGAAGTTGAAAGTGGTTATTCATCTTGTGGTTTACCTGGCTCTGAAGATAATAGAGATCCAGATATAGAAACTATGTCGCCTCTTGTCTCAGTTCCACCAGTGGATTTGCCTTCTTCATCAGGAACGATTTGTATCCCTGAGGAGGCTGTGGCGCATCTTTTATCTGTATACGGTTTCTTAAGATCATTCAGTGTTCAGTTATATATCCTCCCATTTGGATTGGATGATTTTGTGGGAGCATTGAACTTCGGAGGACCAAATTCTTTGCTGGATGCCATTCATGTTGCCTTATTGCGGGCACTGAAGGGTCATCTTGAGCGACTCTCCTTAGAAGGGTCTGAAGTGGCTTCAAAGTGCCTGAGGTTAGCGCAGACAACTTTTGTTGTTTACAGTTTTCAACAGATGTCTTTGTTTAACTTATTTTCTTGATTTTGTGTTGCTTTCCGGAGATGTTTTAAGTTAAATTTCCCGTATCCTTAGTTTTTTTTAGTGCCTTAATCATTCTGTGAAACAGCAGATTAGTTTGTTTGGTATATGTACTTCAAGGAAGCAGACTAGCTGACATTAATCTTAAAGCTCATGAATTCTGTTCTTTTTATAGCTGGGAGAGAAAGGCATATGGCTGTAGAGAGACTGTAACATAAATATCTTATTTATAGTTTAGGTGAAGCTTGTTTTAGGATCTCCAATATCTTAGTGGATAACAATTCAGGGATATTGTTGCATTGCCATCTGCAGGTGCATTGATTGGAGCTTGCTCGATGCGCTAACTTGGCCTGTTTATTTGGTTCACTACTTCGCTGCCATGGGACATGCAACTGGGCCTCTCTGGAGAGTTTTTAATGAATACGTTGTGGAGAAAGATTATTATTCCTCACCTGTAGTGATGAAGTTGAAGATTCTGCAAATTCTGTGTGATGACGTCTTTGATGTAGCAGATGTAAGAGCTGAAATTGATTCTCGAGAAGAATCTGAATTTGGACTTGATCCTGATGGCGTTACTGCTGATCTTCCTGAAAATGGACCTAGAAGGGTCCATCCCAGATTTGCTAAAACCTCAGCTTGCAAGGAGAAAGAGCTTAGTGAATATGTTGCAGTGAACCATGGGATAAGCTCAATGAGCGAGTCAAAAACTTTGAGCTCAAGATATACTGATGGTGGTCATGGAGATAGCTCAGATCTGGATGGGAACAGTGATGAATGTAGGCTATGCGGCATGGATGGGACGTTGCTTTGCTGTGATGGATGCCCTTTAGCATATCACTCGAGATGCATTGGTGTGGTCAAAATGTACATACCAGATGGGCCGTGGTATTGTCCAGAATGCACTATCAACAAAATGGGGCCAACTATTGCTCATAAAACGTCACTCAGGGGAGCAGTGTATTTTGGAGTCGATCCACATGGGCGACTCTTCTTGGGTACATGCAATCACTTACTGGTGTATGTTTTCGACGCCTTATTTCAGATACTTTGTCTTTCAAGCTGATCTTTCAATTCTATATATCTCCATATTCATTTAAATTCTTGACTAGTTGGTTTTGTAGTTAAAACTTATTATCTTGTCTAGATTTTGCTTAAAGTTGGAAAACCCATATTACGTGACGCTGATGAATATTTCGCTTATATCACAGGCTTAAAATTTCTGTCCAGGCGGATTCAGATATCAAATACTACAATGCCACCGACATTCCAAAAGTTGTCGTGGTGCTTTTGTCTGCAACGAACCATAGAATGGAATATCTGTATATATGCAAAGCGATCTCACAATACTGGGATCTGCCTGGAGGTTTAATCTCTTATCTGAGGGAAGTGGAGATCGATTTAGCACACATGCAAAAAGAAGGGTGCGACGAGGCGTCAGACGTAATTAGACCTGATAGTGCAAGTAGTTCCAGTGGAAATAATATTCAGAATGTGGTTGGCCTCCACGCATCTGCTTCTGGCAGTCCTGTGTTAGGAAGATCAAGTGGAGTGCAAGAGAAGAATTTGGTTGCTGGTATTACACAGAAGGGTTTATCATTTAAACTTAATACTTACATCAATCATTACACAAATGGAGAATTGGCTGCATCAGCTGCTGCTACTTTGGCTGTCCTATCGTCAGAGGAAACCCATGAACCTGATCTACAAAAATTTAGTAATGCCAAGAAAGCTGCAGCAAGTAACATCTTGCTACAGGTGAAAGCATTTTCGTTAGTAGCCTTAAGTTTCTTCTGGCCAAGTCCTGATAAAAAGGAAATTACCAGGGAAAGGTGTGGATGGTGTCATTCTTGCAAACTCACTTCTGCAAGTAGGAGAGGATGCATGCTAAATGCAGCTGTAACAGGGGCCACCAAAAGTGCCATGAAAGTCTGCAGTGGCCTTTTTCCACTAAAAAATGGGGATGGAGTACTGTCTAGTATTGCAGCATATCTCCTATATCTCGAGGAAAGCTTACGTGGTCTCATTGCGGGGCCATTTCTTAGTGAGAGTCTTAGGTATCAGTGGCGTAAGAAGTTAGTGGAAGCTTCAACATGCAAAGCGATGAAAGCCCTC
>NC_025704.1:12561148-12578606 GCF_000633955.1 Camelina sativa
AAAAAGGAAATTACAAGGGAAAGGTGTGGATGGTGTCATTCTTGCAAACTCACTTCTGCAAGTAGGAGAGGATGCATGTTAAATGCAGCTGTAACAGGGGCCACCAAAAGTGCCATGAAAGTCTGCAGTGGCCTTTTTCCACTAAAAAATGGGGATGGAGTACTGTCTAGTATTGCAGCATATCTCCTATATCTCGAGGAAAGCTTACGTGGTCTCATTGCGGGGCCATTTCTTAGTGAGAGTCTTAGGTATCAGTGGCGTAAGAAGTTAGTGGAAGCTTCAACATGCAAAGCGATGAAAGCCCTCCTGCTTGAAGTAAGTATTTTTATTTTTCTTTTCTTTCCAGAAATAATTTTGTTCTCATTCACTTTCTTTTCGTATTAACAAATAATTGTACTTTTTTTTTGTCATTTACACTGTTCGGATTTGATGTCGTTACGTGTCAACAATATAGTGATATATGTTAACATTCCTTGGTTCGTTATTATATTTATGGTGTTTTCATTGGCATGATATGGTTCATTTTACTTGTTCGCAGCTTGAGGAAGACATTTGCAGTATTGCTCTGTCAACTGACTGGCTCAAACTAGTGGATGACTGGTTAATAGAACATTCTATGTTTCAAAGTGCTCCATTTACTGTTGCGGGCACACAGAAACGTAGACCTGGTAAGAGGAGGCAGAGGAACCAAGCCGAAATTACAGCAGAAGGTTTTGATGATGATAGCTTTACTTGGTGGCGAGGGGGGAAGTTATCAAAAGTTATACTCCTGAAGGCAGTCTTGTTGAAGCCTCAGAGAATGAAAGCAGCTTGGCAAGGTAATAATGTTAGGTTATGTTTTTGGTGCTTGTCAACAAATCTCACGTAAACATACAATGTTTTCTTGTAGATTTTGTTTTTTGGATACTTCTAACGGAGATATCCTGTTTAATTTTACTCTCGGGATAGTGTGCCAATTTGTTTTTTTTCTTCTTTTCCATTAGGTGGTATGAAAAAGTTTCCTGAATTTAGTTATGGTGATGGTTCTTACATTCCTAAGAGAAGCAGGCGGTCTATTTGGAAAGCAGCAGTTGAAAGTAGCAAAAACATATCTCAGCTTGCTCTTCAGGTTTGTCTTCTATCATCAATGCTTGTTCAAAAGATTGTATGTCTATGATTGTTTATTGATGATCTTCTGTAATTTAACTGAATCTGGGCCAGGTTAGATACCTGGATATGAATATAAGATGGAGTGAACTTGTACGCCCAGAGCAAAACATGCAAGATGTTAAAGGTTCAGAGACAGAGGCCGCTGTTTTTAGGAACGCTAGTATTTGTGACAAGAAGATTACAGATAACAAGGTTCGATATGGAGTTGTCTTTGGGAATCAAAAGCATCTGCCATCCCGTGTCATGAAGAAGATCACTGAAGTCGAGAAAACTGAAGATGGAAAGGAAAAGTATTGGTTTCATGAAGCACGCGTTCCCTTATATTTGATCAAAGAATATGAAGAAAGTCTGCCTAGGGTACACATACCTTTCATCAAGAAGCCATCACGAAAAATATCAAAGCTCCAGAAAATGCAACTTAAAGCTTCTCGAGCGAACATATTTTCTTACCTAGCCTCTCGGAGGGACAACACAGAGAATTGTTCTTGTGCATCATGCCATCTCGATGTTTTTATGAGGTACTTTCTTTAGCTTTCTTCACCTTTCAGGATACTTAATAAAAAATCTTATGTACCTCACTATTTTTTGTTCCCGTTCTCTACAGGGATGCAACAACATGCAGTACTTGCCAAGGTACAATACACCTGCTTGCTGTTTTAATTTTGCATTTTAGGATTGAGACTTTTGCAAGTTATTGGTATCTATATGCATTTGAAAAGAGATGTCAATATTTCCTATCCCTTTTTCTTTGTTTTTACTTGTTAATTAAAGTCACAGTAACTGTTTGCTTATCTCAAGAACAAGTAGAAAGATTCCAGCATACGCCTAAAAATCATTTGTATTTCTTGATGCATTTCTAGTTTTTATTTTTATATTTGTTTGTTTCATATCTTCCGAGGATAGTGTCCTGTGCTTATATTTGTTTACTTTGCTTGGTTCTTAAATTCTCATGAATCTCACTCATATTTTATTTGTCGTTTCTATGAAAATTGGCAAGATTATAGTACTAAGTGTTCTGTATTTTCCATTGGGTAATTTTTCTGAAGGAAATGTAGCGATATAATCATGGATTTTTTTTTTCCCCCTCAGGTTTCTGTCACAAGGAATGTACTATGAGTATACAACATACAGTTGGGAAAGATGAACTTTTGGTAACCTGCAAACGGTGCTACCTTGCAAGAGCCCGTTCACTAATCAATATCAATCACAGACAACATCCAACAACAGCCGCTGTCCTGATCGACAGACCATTTCAAAATGCAGTCACTCCAGTCACCAAGACACAGATTAAGCCTCCTAATCAACAGTTACCATCTTCCAACATACGCAGCACCACTTCAGGAGTTAAACAAATCACTCCTGATTCCAATTTGGCCCCTAAAAGTAAACACAAAACATTGTCTTGGGGGATCATATGGAGGAAAAAGAACGTGGAAGACACAGGTGTTAGCTTCAGACATCAACATGTTCTGTTGGCTGCACGCTCTGATCAGCCGAATCCGGAACCAGTTTGTTGTCTCTGCAAACTGCCGTATAATCCTGGTCTAACATATATTCACTGTACAAATTGTGACAGTAAGAAAATTTTACTCTAAAATTCTAAATTTTCGTCAGTGCCACCAGTTTCCTCTTATACATCTAATCCTAGCATTTGTATGCAGAGTGGTACCACATTGAAGCGATTAAGCTCGAGGAATCGAAAATTCCTGAAGTTGTTGGGTTCAAGTGTTGCAAATGCCGTCGTATACGATCACCAGATTGCCCTTACATGGATCCCATACTGAAGGAACAGAGGCAGATGAAACCAGTAGTCTTCAGAAGGCAAAAACATGGGAAAGGAAGTATCGGAATGGATTCTACTTCTGAAAGAATGTCTGAACAAGAAGACTCCATGCCCTCTACTCCCTCATTCCCCTTTGAAGATACGTTTGTTCCAGATGATGATCCTCTCTTAATGTCAGTTTCAAAAATCGAACAAATTACACCTATCAATTTGGATGTCAAATGGAACGGGGATGGTTCTGTGCCGGGACCCCAGAAGCTACAAGTTAGGAGACAAGTGAAACGTGAAGACACAGACGGGAACAGTAATCTGTCTTATACCGAGTTTTCAACGCAACCCGAATCAATGCCTATTGTGAAACCAGAAATGGAGGCAACATTGCCTGTCACGGAATGGGATGCATCTGGCCACAGTGACATGGTTGAAGGCGAGCTAATGTTTGACTATGAAGACATGGAATTCGAACCCCAAACATATTTCTCGCTCACCGAGTTACTCACAACAGAGGATAGTGGACAGTGCGATGGATACGGAGATGTCAAAGATGCTTCAGAAAACACGGATGACCCAAACCCCCAGGTTGAGACAACAGTGGAACAGTGTAGAGCATTTATCTGTGACAATACAATTCCATGCCAGATATGTATGCATGTGGATCCTGGACCTGATCTCACATGCAAGACTTGTACTATGACTATTCATTCCCACTGTTCTCCATGGGAGGAGGAATCTACTTGCACGGGAGGTAGCTGGAGATGCGGTCGTTGCCGTGAATGGCTGTAGCTGGCATTCTTTTTTTTTTGTTTTTTTTTTTTCATTCTTTTTTGTTCTGGTAGTGACATGCCAATATTTTTTTGGGTACTAGAATTCTTGTAATTTTGAGACGAAATGATTTTAGGATGTGCCCAATTCTATTCTGTATTTACGAGATTAAAAAAACCTCTCAATTGAGACATAAAATAAGACCAGACAAGGCTAGTGCGAAAAATAGACATTAACTCGGGTAAAATCATTGGAGAAACAGATTGAAAATATATAGGAACAAGAACAAGCTGATACAACCACCTGACCTCACAATACAAATGTGCAAGAATGAATGCAAAATTTCGTAGCTAACTTAACTCGCCCACTTCGGATAACAGGCACAAATATGATCAAAACTACATTTTCTATTCAAACCTCCCTCACTCGGTCCTACATTTACTCTCTCATCATTCCACATTTTCGCCATTACATTCTACAATCACGAAAAAAAAAAAAAAAACATTTTCCACATCTGCAAGTATTCTCTTACCCCAATGAAGTTAAAGTAAGCCAGCAAGCAGAGCTCCCGGATCATCAGCTAAAGCGGCTGGGCTAGGTGGTTGAGCTACAGGTGGTGCAGGTGCTGGTCCTGGCCCTGCTGCTGGAACTAGAGCTCGAGATCCCATTGGTATAGTAATTAATTGTTCCTTGATGAATTCTTTCAACCTGCAGAATAAGAGGTCAACAAATGCAGAGGAACAAAAGCTGTGTTTGAAGTTGAGTTCCTGTTAAGAGGCAGAGATATCATACTCAAATGTAAGAGCAGGATCTCCCGAGCCTACTGTCATTCGCAATTGGGTTCTGTCTGCTGGGTCTGTTTCAATTCTTGCCTGAAAAGAAAGAAAAAAAACACGGACAATGTTATACAACAGACCTTTTGAGAGAGCAGTATCACGCGTGTACGTATACAAAATTTAGGACAAGTGCCGAAACCAGTATGAGGAACTTGGTTAAAATCTCACCAAACAGAGCATGGCTCCTGTACTTTCAGAGTAGAAGGTTGTGCTTGCCACTAGATTATTAGGGTTTGGATCCTACAACAGAAAAAACAATACAAGTCAATTTAAAGGGTGTGCAACAAGCATGTTCAGGAACTGAGATCGTAAACAATTACTTACAAGCCCAGGGCATATTGTCACATGGAAACTGTTGAATAAATTCGCCATTTCTGGAAGAGCGAGAGGTCTTACACCTCTAACCTGAAAGAAGTTGTAGATTCAGATTATATAATAGGTTATAGTAATTCTGCATTAACAAGCATAGGTAAACATGTTGGAAGTCCTCTATGAACGTTTTGAGTAAGCTTAAACGATCATCAGTAGATATTGAAGTTATCTATAAGCGTTGTGATTAAACTCAATCAATTATAAGTCGAAAAAGGATTTTACGGAAAGCTCATTCACTAATTTTCTTGAAAAGAAATGTCAGGAGCATTTTACTTCTTTCCTGCACTACCCAAATACTTTATTTGATATATGCTCAGAGAAGCTGTGAAAATACATACAACTTCCTGAAGTTTCAAGGGTGGCCCTGAAAGTGCTCTCCACTGCGGGAAGAACTCTTCAGATGTTAATTGTAGAGGTTGAAGAAACTTATTCAAGGTTGCTGGGATGCGTAATTTGGCATTGACCTATAAATATCCAGCATATCAGAAAGAGTCACAGAAACTATTATACTAAAACCATTAATCAGAAAGGACGGTTGCAGTAAGTACCATGTTTGTACCAAACTTGTAGGAGAAATCCAAAACCGCAACATCCCTACTAGGGCGGATGTTCATCACTTCAAGTGGAGATTGTACCTAAACCATGAAAGAAATTGCAACACTTAGTAAAGTACACAGAAATGAGTAGTAAATTGAAAATAAATAATCAACAAACAAAAGTACCTGTGCTCGAGGAGGAATTGTATCAGGTACTGGAGACAGATCTAGTTTTAAATGGGCAGGGGGTAGTATTAGAGCTTGGACTGATGTAAGTGGAGAAGTATTCTTGTTTCCCATGAAGAGAACAAGTCTCCCATGCTGTCCTCTCCATTCAGCTTTGATGCCAATCTGAGGAATACCGACAATCAACATAATGAGGAACATAAGAAAGCTCAAATAGTAGGAGCCTTGCCTGTCTGCAATCTGCGTACTGGAATATATAAAAGCAGGGAGAAAAAAACTGAGATAAGACCTGAATATGAGGATCTTCGTATAAGACACCACTGTCTTTCAAACATAAAGCATGGAATCTCTCGGCAATATTTCCGATCAGCTGTTAAAGAAAACAAAAGTGTATAAGAAAAAAATTCTAGCGTGTCAATAGTATTATGGAGTACAAAAGTGGTTTGGTTTCTTTTATTGACATCGACTGTAAATGTATAGACTGTCAATTACGACAAGTTTAGCAGCTGCAACATTAATATGTGAAAGAACTCCTCAGAGTAGAGAAATAGAATCTTTGAGGTAGGATTCCATCTAATCGCAATACCATTTCCAAGTAATAAATACAAAAAGAGGATATAATTTTCCCCATGCAAAATAAAGCAAAGGAAGAGAAAAGAATACCTCCACTGAATTTGTTTGCTCTTCAACAGGTACAATGGCGGAACCATCAACTTCTTCTGGAACTCCTTCTGCCCCTATGGGACCATGTTGTTCAGTTGAGACGGCTCCAGGTGCAGCCTCTATTGCAAGAGGACCGAGCAGGTCACTTAGGAGATCGGGTGATGGAGTTTGTGGATCTATACTACTTAAAGTTCCATAGGCCTGAGAGACAGATCGAGCCACTGACTCGGGGTTCTGCTAGACATGCAAGGAAAAATAGACTATTAGAGATAATAAGATAAAGGTATGTACTATATAAAGAGAAAGCACAAGAAAAATGTCTCGTCAATTGGGGCATACATATAAGTACTTACCGTGCTTCCACTTACAATTGGAACCTTCAAAGGTGGGGGTGCTCCATCAACAGGCTGTGGGTCAGCCAAAACCAAAGCATTTGAAGGCTGTTGTTGTGCTCTAAGCTTGATGGCACTCTGGTCTGCGGTATCTTCAACATCCTCTGCCTTTCTTATCAATGAAGACTATGGAAGAGACATGAAAAAAAATCCAGCATCAGATCTATTAGCACAAATGTCCTATCAAAGTAACTTCTATATAATCATAAAATAATTAACAAACCTGGCGCTCTGGAAATTTTGGCATCTCAGCCAATACATCCATAAAGGCAGCCCCTTTTTTACTCAACTCGAAATATTCAACTGCCCTCTGTTGTATCTCCACATCAATACAACTCTCGTACCTGCCAAAATAAAACTCTTCTAGGAAACTTGTTTTGATTACCAAAAAATAACAGAACATAAAATGACAAGCTAAACACTAGGGAAGGACAACAAGGTTAGCAAGTCTCACTTCTTAAATACAGCCCAAATTTTTTTTTGCAGTTCTGGATCCGGGGGTTGAGTGTGCATAAGAAGCTTTGCATATGTGGAAAGAAGAATAGGAATGGTGGGTGTCCTGAGGAAAAAAAAAGAAGAAGAGGCATTTAAGAGATACCCAAAGACAAGAAAAGCACAATGCGGAGTTCATGTGGTCCTTACGACACTGTGGGAAGCTTTTCATGTAAGATGCTAAAGAGTTCACTTGCACTGCATCCAGGTTGTCTAGCTAAAAGGTGACCATACTCTCCCAAAATATAAGCACTGACCTGAAATAGAGAAAGAAATATTATTTCTTGTCCATAACAATTTTTTTTTAATTAACAATGTTATTTTGTACTTTCCAAACAGTTTAGATACAGACAAGATATCTTATAACTAATCCGCAATATGCAATATAAAGAGTTTCTTATGGGAAACGAGAATGTACAACCTTCAACATAGTCTCATGTATTGCGATTTTGTCCAAATATTCTCTAGCTTTCGATGCCGCGTATGGCTGTCAGATCAAATAAATCTGTAAGCAACTTTCAAATGTCATGATTAGGATAAGCAAAATATATTTCTTCTAACAGTTTTGAAAACCTGCAGGTCTTCATTATTTGTTACGAACTGAACCACACGGAACCAAATGTCATCGCTAACAAAATCCCCAGCCTTGTCGATTAACTGAAGGATCACATCAACATACCTGAGAACATCAAAATTAACATCTTTGACCAATTGCTTGAGTAAGGATCTAAAGTGTAAAATTAGAAGTGTACACCAAATCGCCAACGTAAGTCACTGTAAGTGTGCATGAAATTAAGTGTATATATGCTTTTTGTCGAGTTGTCCTTACCATGATAAATCAGGAGCAAACTTCTCAGCAAGAATAGCAGCTTTGAGTGATAATTCCTCCCGCATGGAAAACTCTGCTGTGCTGAGATACTGCAATGTATTTTTGGGTTCCATGTAAGCTTAAACACTACAAATCTTAATCCTTCCTTTTTGCTAAACTTCTCAAGTCACAAGGAAACTACAAATTAAGAAAATATCAATATGAAGCAAGGTCAAAAACTTACTTGCAACAACTCTTCGACTATATCCTTTGCATTTGACACATCGCACATCCCATATAGCAAATCAAGGGCACGTCTACGAATACTACAGGAAAGTTTAACCAATAGTGAATCCCATACCAATAGCGAATGAACCAAGATAATATAAATCAAACTATTTGTTCTTGAAATAGAAGCCACCATTTGCAACGGAAATACGATTAATTTCAAATGGACTATGGTATTTATCCAATCTAGTCATCTTGTTATGCAAAACGTCAAAGAAATAGTACTGACCACCATACAATAATACAATATTTCTCACAAGAAAACAAATCAACAAATAATGTTTCATTGAAAAGCATTTATTATATACAACCCAAATTAAACAATTTCAATGCTGATTGTAATGATCTTAAATCCACATGTACTCTAGAGAAAAAGTAAAGTACTATGAACGATTCATTATTGAAAAAATTGCCGTACTGGTTCCAAATTCGAAAAGTAAAGAGATATTTTGATCCGGGTTCAAAAGCCATAAAAGCTGATGCCGAGATGGCAAATCTAAACATACCTGATATCAGGGTCTTTCAAAGAAGTGATTATCTGAGACTGATGCTTCTTTATGATATCTTGAACATCTGTGACCATCAGCATTCGTGTCATATTTTCCTGCAATGTTGTCAACAAATGCATCATGAGAAGCCACATAATACATACACCATTTTTTAACAATTTACTGTTCTAGCTAGGCTTAGATGCAGAAAGTGGGTATGCGAGATCTCACCAAGCCTAAATATCTGATGTTGGGTTCACGGACAGAAATAAACTTGCCAAGAAGAGCAACACACTGTGACATCATTTCCTTCTCAGCATCAAGATGCATGACCTATATTGAAACGCATTAACAAGTTAGGAGGTTGCATATCATAGTTCAACAACTCAACAAGTCAACTAAAATTCATGGCATCAATTGTTTCCTCAGCTGTCTCACGAACTTACCAGGGATAGAGCTTCAAACAGCACAGCATGAGACGCATTATTCTTATTCACATTTTTTACAACATCTGTCCCCATCAATATTCGCTGAAGGACCTGAAATTTCCATGAAATGCCATGAGAGAGAGAATTCAAAGACATGTATTAGAGATTTACACAAGAAAAACTGAACCTCAAAGAGGGCTTTTCTGGTACTGGGATCTTCGATGGTTGGGAAATATTGAAGTGCCCTCATTGCCTTAACCTGTACTAACCAAAGACATATTAGTATCCAAGATACCTTTAACTGAGCAACAAAGATACACCAAAGACGGGTCAACCCTCTATTTCTATAAGCTAATTTCACATAAAATGTTTAAAATGCATGGGATTGGAAAAAGGATGTGACAATCAAATATTTAAGCTACGTTAAACAAGAGTAAATAAGCCGATTTAAGACAAACCTGCAGCCAAGGAGATGGAATGCCATAGTATGTATACTCCTGAGGAACGTCCTGGTTCCTAGCAAGGCGTTCCAATATTTTGACACATTTAGGTAGACAACTTGAGTACGCCTCATGATTATTAGATACCAGAGCTACAAGAAGACTTGTGGAAGATGTCAAGACACCAAGATCTCGTTCATCCAAAAGTTGTGCCATACGATCCGCCCTGAAAGTATACGACAATGAGAGTGTTTAAAATAAAAGGCGCAAGAGTAAAATCAAACAACCAGTAACCCAGAGTGCTAATACGTACCAGCCATCCACGTTGACAGCATCAGGATTTTTTCGGAATAAGCGCAGTAGGCACAATGCTGCTTTTTTCCTTACAAGAGGTCTGCAACTACTGGAAATCTGCAGCACACAAGCCCCATATCATAAATATGTTTACTCATACTGAAAAAAAAAAACCAAATAACCTAACGTCTTTAGGAGTCACTTACAAGTAGCTTTTGGACATCAGGTGCCAATGATTCAGAAAAATCTCTTCCACCAATATTTCCAACCTACAGGACAAAGTACGAACCAGTTTTGTTGAAGTAAATGGCTTTGAACAGCGAAATGATAGAGCACAAAAGACATAATGTTTTCAAGACTTCCACTAAAACAGTCATTTAACTACATCTCTCAATCAGAAAGACCTCACTGTACTGTAAGATCTCAACGCAGTATGGACAAAACATACCAAGGTTAGTGCTAGGCATTGGAAAGTCTCATTCCGACCAATAATATCGTTCCGCACTGTATTTATTGCCAACCTCAAAAAGTCATGGTTCTCATTGAGCAAGCAAGAGGTAACAATGTAACCAACCTGTAATCATTGATGAAAATTTTAATACCTGCAAATTACGTAGGGGGCAGAAAATAATATAAACTGGAAACGCAAAGCCTTGGGATACAAACATGGTTTCTGGTTAAGAGTTGCTAAGATGTTACTAAGTAACTCATGCATTGTGTACAAGTAAATGTCTCCAGTACTTTACCAGGTCGCCAAACTGAGTAAGTGGCAAGCGCGTGAAAATGTATCTACATCTAGCCTTTTCCCACCTATTCTTTTCAGAGAATTGATCACTAGACTCGAAATCTTGATTCAGACAAATACCCCCACCTATTCTCTTCTCCTAGCCTTAGAAAGCAATATTTCATTTCTTGAGCAAACAAAACGTTTTCTTACCTGCTTTTCTGGATACTTTGGCGCAGATATAAGAGAAACCGCCTCCATATGACCAAAATCCACATCGTAGCCTAGCATATGTATATAAAGCATTTTCCATACATATTTCTTCTTTTTATATGGTGTTAAAACCTGTAAAATTCAAAACAACATGGAGAAAGCAATCAAAGAGTGCATGAATAATTCATTAGTACAATGAAACTAAAAAAAACGATAAATCTGGTGTTGGTCCAATTGGCCACAGATGGATACTACTTGCCGACGTTAGATCTGCTACTTATGGTGTGGAACCAGAATTTCACCCAAAACATCTTACATCAACACAGCTTACTCTACTTCGTAATCAGCTATTCAAATATTTCAGTAACCTTGATTTCTTTTCTTAGACCATTACTACATAACCGGGTTTACTGCCTGGCCATTCTTTCCTTCTAGTTCCTAAATATCCTCAGAAAATTCAATGATCTTATATATCTTGATTGATCACTAGGAAAAAGAATGAACAAATAGTAGTTTATAGTTTCCCATCTATCAACCTGAAAATACACTAATGATATTCCAAGTATAAAGCAGTAGTAGTGATGTTTCAAAAGTTATACAACAGAAACATTATACTGCCTTTCCAGGTACAGAAACTTGTGTTATATCAAAAGCTATGGTCTCTCAATCCGATAAAGTAAGAAACTACAGGCTCCAAAACTCTCGTTTCTCCCGACTAAAAAGATTCAGCATCTTTGTTTCCACCACATTCTTTTCTAACCTAAAAGCTCTCACTGAGAGTCTAAAGTGAAACAATCTCGGAAGAATACAGAACCTCAGCGGATACTTGGACACTGAATTGCCTCTCAATTGAGAACAAAACGTTGGAAAGGAAAAAAAAAATGGAGGAAATTGGCACAAACCTTCTCATTCTTAAAGCATGTACGTATGTTTCCGAGCTCCTTATCAACTCGGAGTCTCTCGGCTTCCTTGTTCTGGCAATTACGAATGTCACTAATAAATACGGAGAGACCTCTCATTCCGCTCATGGTGGAACCGAATCTTCAGATCTCCACCGTCCTCCGACCGCCGTCTCACACGGCGCAGATCCAAAACTCGCGATAATAGATCTAACTACGACGTAAACCCGTAGACTACAGATTAAACATAAGCAAATTCGCGGGAGCTGAGATCGAAACCCTAATCTAGAAACGGGAAATGGCACCTCCAATGGAGAAGAAAATTCAAAAAGCTGAGTGATCTCTGCAGACGACGACGATCTCAGAAACGGAGAGAGACGACTTTTATTTTTCTTTATTTACAACTCTGACCATTCAGTTTTGTTTAATTTAGTTTTAAGTCAAATGATCGAAACTTCGACATTTATGCGTGTAGGCATTTGGACTGAAGTTTAGTATTTATAAGTTTGCGTACTACTTTGTAAACACTTGTCTCCCTCTTCCGTTTTGGGTAAATATTTTATTTACTTCTGTTTCTGTTTTCACTTTTTCATTTATTTAATATTTACCGTTACCGGTCAACGCAACATTGGTATATTTCAGTCTACCGTGGGATAACCGGGCTGTGAATTCGGGTTGGGTCATGCCGTTTCATGTTTTATCCAAATTTGACGCAAGTTTAGGAGGAGGCTAGTGAAACGTGAAGACAAGACGTAGATGCATCCCGAATTAATGCCCATTGTGAAACCAGAAACGAAGACAACATTGCCTCTCATGGATGGAATGGGATGCATCTGGCAACAACATGGTTGAAGTCGAGCTAATGTTTTAACTACGAAGACATGGAATTCGAAAATCGAAACCCATCTCACATGTTAGACTTGTAATATGACAATAAAATCTCAGTGCTCAATCTACTTGCGTCGGAAGCAGCTGGAGTAAATTAGATTTGTATGAAATGAGTTGGAAGTTCTCCATGCAAATGACACAATTCGTTGTGGCCGCAGAAAGGAGTGACTCAATTTCTTTGATGCTATTCGTACTTGGGATTGAGACGATTACGTACGCTTCTAAAGTTAGTTGTCAATACAAAACAATACGATAATTGTAAAACGTAGATGAGACCATTAGTTGTGGTAATTTTTGGTATAGTAACTGTATACTCTAGATGTTCTGGTAGCGGTTATGTTAAATTTTATTTGGGTACTAGAATACTTGTAGTTTTGAAAGAAACATAAAAGAAGATGGATGTGTCTTGACATGTCAAATGTATAATATGCCTACTGACATCATATGTGTCGTAGCCAAGAAGTTTGACGAAAATGGCACACAAAAATGAGAAGTTGCACTGACGAAAATGGCCACACAAAAATGAGAAACATAATATATCGCTTTAATATTGACATCAAATTAGATCAGAAATTCATAAGGGAAATGCTATGCGTTTGGTATGCATTTGTTTTTCCCCTTTATGACTAGATTAGAATCTCTAGTGCGAAAATAGTCCTTCTCTCTCAGAAAAATCATGAAGAAAGCGATTGAAAATATATAGGAACAAGAACAAGCTGATACAACCACTGACCTCACAATACAAATGTGCAAGAATGAATGCAAAATTTCGTAGCTAACTCAACTCGCCCGCTTTGGATACCAGGCACAAATATAATAAAAAACTAGCTTTTCTAATTAAACCCTCCCGCTCCCCCTCTCTCTCCCTTTTCTCTACATTTACTCTCCCATCATTCCATATTTTCCACATTATATTCTACAATAACGGAAAATAATAATAAAAAAAAACTTTCGCCATGTGCAAGTAATATCTTACCCCAATCAATTTATAGTAAGCCAGCAAGTAGAGCTCCAGGATCATCAGCCAAAGTCGCTGGGCTAGGTGGTAGAGCTACAGGGTGGGCTGGTCCTGATCCTGCTGCTGGAACTATAGCTCGAGATCCCATTGGAATAGTAATAAGTTGTTCCTTGATGAATTCTTTCAACCTGAACATAAAAGAGGTCGGTCAACAAATGCAGATGAAAACACGTCGTGTCTGTAATTGAGTTCAAGCTAAGAGGCAGAGATTATCATACTCAAATGTAAGGGAAGGATCTCCGGAGCCTACTGTCATTCTCAATTGGGTTCTGTCCGCTGGGTCTGTTTCAATTCTTGCCTGAAAATCACAAAATACAAACGATGTCACAAAACAGACTTTTGAGAGTGCACTATCAAGTGTGTACGTATAAGAAATTTAGGACAAGTGCTAAAACCAATAAGAGAAACTTGGTTGAAATCTCACCAAACAGAGCATGGCTCCTGTACTTTCTGAGTAGAAGGTTGTGCTTGCCACTAGATTATTAGGGTTTGGATCCTATAATAGAAAACCATACAAGTTAGCACACAAGCATGAGGAAAGAAGAACAGAGATCGTAAACAATTACTTACAAGCCCAGGACATATCGTCACATGAAAACTGTTGAATAGATTTGCCATTTCCGGAAGAGCTAGAGGTCTTACACCTCTAACCTGCAAGAAGATTATGATACACGTATAAGTTATACCGCATTAACAAGCATATGTAGAAGTGTTGGAAATAATCTATCAGTGGATATAGGATGTTATCTATTAGTGTTGTGATTTAGCTAGAACAATCATTAGTTGTTACAAGGAATTTACGAAGAAAGCTAATTCACTAATTTCTTTGAAAAGAAATGTCAGGAGCATTTTACTTCTTTCCTGCACTACCCAAATACATTTATTTGAAATTTGGTCAGAGAAGCTGTGGAGATACATACAACTTCCTGAAGTTTCAAGGGTGGCCCTGAAAGTGCTCTCCACTGCGGGAAGAACTCTTCAGACGTCAATTGTAGAGGTTGAAGAAACTTATTCAAGGTTGCTGGGATGCGTAGTTTGGCATTGACCTATAAATATCCAGCATGTCAGAAAGAGTCACAGATACTAAATAAGCGATTACCAAAATGGACGGTTGAAGTAAGTACCATGTTTGTACCAAACTTGTAAGAGAAATCCAAAACCGCAACATCCCTACTAGGGCGGATGTTCATCACTTCAAGTGGAGATTGTACCTATAACCACAAAAATTGCAACACTTAGTAACGTATGCAGAAATGAGTAGAAATTGACAGATTGAGTAGTAAACTGAAAAAAAAAATCAACAAACAAAAGTACCTGTGCTCGAGGAGGAATTGTATCAGGTACTGGAGACAGATCTAGTTTTAAATGGGCAGGGGGTAGTATTAGAGCTTGGACTGATGTAAGTGGAGAAGTATTCTTGTTTCCCATGAAGAGAACAAGTCTCCCATGCTGTCCTCTCCATTCAGCTTTGATGCCAATCTGAGGAATACCAACAATCAACATAATGAGGAACATAAGAAAGCTCAAAAAGTAGGAGCCTTGCCTGTCTGCAATCTGCGTACTGGAATATATAAAAGCAGGGAGAAAAAAACTAAGATAAGACCTGAATATGAGGATCCTCGTATAAGACACCACTGTCTTTCAAACATAAAGCATGGAATCTCTCGGCAATATTTCCGATCAGCTGTTAAAGAAAACAAAAGTGTATAAGAAAACAATTCTAGCATGTTAATAGTATTATGGAGTACAAAAGTGGTTTGGTTTCTTTTATTGACATCGACTGTAAATGTATACACTGTCAATTACGACAAGTCCACCAAGTTTAGCAGCTGCAACAAAATCTAAAAACTCCTCAGAGAGTATTATTTGAGATAGAACATCTTAGGTAGGATTCCATCTAAGTAAACATTATACTATTTCGTAATAATTACAAAAGAGGAATCATATAATGGAAAATGGCGGATAATTAAAAAACATAGGGAAATAATGAGCTAGAAGAAATTAGAAGTCTAATTCCATGCATGCTAAAATCTACTATATCAAAGAAAGTAAAGGAAGAAGAAAAGAATACCTCTGCTGAATTTGTTTGCTCTTCAACAGGTACAATGGCAAAACCATCAACTTCTTCTGGAACGCCTTCTGCCCTTATGGGACCATGTTGTTCAGTTGAGACAGCTCCAGGTGCAGCCTCTATTGCAAGAGGACCGAGCAGGTCGCTAAGAAGATCGGGTGATGGAGTTTGTGGATCTATATTACTTATAGTTCCATTAGGCTGAGAGAGAGATCGAGCAACTGAATCGGGGTCCTGCTAGAAATGCAAGGAAAAACAGACTGTCAGAGATAATATTAGTAAGATAAAAGTACAGTAAGTGCTATATAAGACATAGCACACAAAAAATGTCTCAATCGGGGCCTACAAAGAGAAGTACTCACCGTGCTTCCACTAACAATTGGAACCTTCAAAGGTGGGGGTGCCCCGTTAACAGGCTGTGGTTCAGCCAAAACTAAAGCATTCGAAGGCTGTTGTTGTGCTCTAAGCTTGATGGCACTCTGGTCTGCGGTATCTTCAACATCTTCTGCCTTTTTTATCAGTGAAGACTATGGAAGAGACACAAAAAAACCAGCATTAAATCTTTTAGCACAAAAGTCCCATCACAGTAGAATCATAAAATAATTTAGAAACCTGGCGCTCTGGAAATTTTGGCATCTCAGCTAATACNGTATCTTCAACATCTTCTGCCTTTTTTATCAGTGAAGACTATAGTAGAGACACAAAAAATCCAGCATTAAATCTTATAGCACAAAAGTCCCATCACAGTAACTTCTCATAGAATCATAAAATAATTTAGAAACCTGGCGCTCTGGAAATTTTGGCATCTCAGCTAATACATCCATAAAGGCAGCCCCTTTTTTACTCAATTCAAAGTATTCAACTGCTCTCTGTTGTATCTCTACATCAATACAACTCTCATACCTGCCAAAACAAAACTCTTTTAGGAAACTTGATTTGATTACCAGAAAAGAACAGAACATAATATAATAAGCAAAACATTGGGGAAGGACAACAAGGTTAGCAAGTCTCACTTCTTAAATACAGCCCAAATTCTTTTTTGTAGTTCTGGATCCGGGGGTTGAGTGTGCATAAGAAGCTTTGCATATGTGGAAAGAAGAATAGGAATGGTGGGAGTCCTGAGCGAAAAAAAAGAGAGGAAGCATTTAAGACATACCCAAACACAAGAAGAGCACAATGCAGCGTTTGTGTTGTCCTTACGATACTGTGGGAAGCTTTTCATGCAAGATGTTAAAGAGTTCACTTGCACTACATCCAGGTTGTCTAGCTAAAAGGTGACCATACTCCCCCAGAATATAAGCACTGACCTGAAAAATTAGAAGATAACCAATATTTCTGTATTAATCATTGTTACTTTGCCAAGAATTTAGATACAGATACGATTGTATCAGAATGTGTAAGGTAGTAGCTCTAATTCCAATTTAAATGATAACTATAACTTATTTGGAGTATGCAATATAGAGAATTTGTTTATGGGAAGCAAGAATGTACAACCTTCACCATGGTCTCATGTATTGCGATTTTTTCCAAATATTCTCTTGCTTTTGATGCGGCGTATGGCTGTCAGATCAAAGAAATTTGTAAGCTTTTGAATGTCATGGATAGGATAAACTATATATTTATCCTAACAATTGTAAAAACCTGCAGGTCTTCATTATTTGTTACGAACTGAACAACACGAAACCAAATGTCATCGCTAACAAAATCCCCAGCCTTGTCGATCAACTG
>NC_025704.1:12580140-12591456 GCF_000633955.1 Camelina sativa
GCCAATCGCCAATGCATGTCACTGTAACCGAAATTGTGTGCATGAAAAACGTGTACATATACTTCTTTCGAGTTCTCCTTACCATGAGAGATCAGGAGCAAACTTCTCAGCAAGGATAGCAGCTTTAAGTGATAGTTCCTCTCGCATCGAAAACTCTGCTGTGCTAAGATACTGCAATGTATTTTTGGGTTTCATGTAAGCTTAAACACTACACAACTTAATCCTTCCTTTCTGTTAAACTTCACAAGTCATAAGGAGACTACAAATCAAGAAAATATCAATATGAAGCAAGGTCAAAGTCTAACCTGCAACAACTCTTCAACTATATCCTTTGCATTTGACACATCACACATCCCATATAGCAAATCAAGAGCACGTCTACGAATACTGCAGGAAAGTTCAACCAACAGTGAATCTGATACCAATAACATAAGAGCCAAGAGAATGTATATCAAACTATTTGCTCTTGTAACAAAAGCCACAATTTGCAACGTAAATAGAATTAAATTCAAATGGACAGTGATATTCATCCAAGCTAGTCATCTTTTCTGGATTAGAAAAATAGAGCTATGACCGATTTCATGATTGAAAAGATTGTTGTACAGGTTCCAAAGTAGAGTATTAAAGAGGTTCGCAAGCCATAAAAGCTAATGCTGAGATGGCAAATATAAACCAACCTGATGTCAGGGTCTTTCAAAGAAGTAATTATCTGAGACTGATGCTTCTTTATGATATCTTGAACATCTGTGACCATCAGCATTCGTGTCATATTTTCCTGCAATGTTCTCGACAAATGCATCATGAGAAGCCACACAGTGAACCACCAAACACTTTACAAATTACTGTTCTAGCTAGGCTTAGATGCAGGAATTGGGTATGCGAGATCTCACCAAGCCTAGATATCTGATGTTGGGTTCACGGACAGAAATAAACTTGCCAAGAAGAGCAACACATTGTGACATCATTTCCTTCTCAGCATCAAGATGCATGACCTATATTGAAACACATTAATAAGTTAGAAGGTTGCACACTAAGCCAGAGGATTGTTAAGCAAACTCAAGTCAACTATCCATGATAAACCTCTTATAAATAGTGTCGCAACCTTCAAGCAGAGCATGTAATACTATTTACGTTCAAACAAGAATAAGAACAGACAAAGAATTTTGTACACGTAGCTGCAAGCAATTCAACACTCGAAGTTTCTCCAGCGAAGCCAAAAACATATTTTAAAACACACTAGTATCCTGCTTTGAGTAACTGTGATTTAACCGGAAGTTGAGGAAGTGTGAAGGGGAAGGGAATAGATGCCAGTGAACTAGTAAAATTCATGGCATCAATTTTTTCTCAGCTGTCTCACGAACTTACCAGGGATAGAGCTTCAAACAGCACAGCATGAGACGCATTATTCTTATTTACATTTTTCACAACATCTGTCCCCATCAATATTCGCTGAAGGACCTGAAAGTTCCATGAAATGCCATGAGAGAGAATTCGAAGACATATATTAGAGATTTACACAAGAAAAACTGAACCTCAAAGAGAGCTTTTCTGGTACTGGGATCTTCGATGGTTGGGAAATATTGAAGAGCCCTCATTGCCTTAACCTGTACTAACCAAAGATATATAAGTATCCAAGATACCTTTAACTGAGCAACAAAGATACACCAAAGATGGGTCAAGCCTCTATTTCTATAAGCTAATTTCACATAAAAAATTTTAAAATGCACGGGAATAAAAAAGAAGTGCTTAAAAAAAATAAAGCCATCAAAACAAGAGTAAATAAGCTTTGTTAAGACAAACCTGGAGCCACGGAGATGGAATGCCATAGTATGTGTATTCCTGAGGAACGTCCTGGTTTNGTGATTTAACCGGAAGTTGAGGAAGTGTGAAGGGGAAGGGAATAGATGCCAGTGAACTAGTAAAATTCATGGCATCAATTTTTTCTCAGCTGTCTCACGAACTTACCAGGGATAGAGCTTCAAACAGCACAGCATGAGACGCATTATTCTTATTTACATTTTTCACAACATCTGTCCCCATCAATATTCGCTGAAGGACCTGAAATTTCCATGAAATGCCATGAGAGAGAATTCGAAGACATATATTAGAGATTTACACAAGAAAAACTGAACCTCAAAGAGAGCTTTTCTGGTACTGGGATCTTCGATGGTTGGGAAATATTGAAGAGCCCTCATTGCCTTAACCTGTACTAACCAAAGATATATAAGTATCCAAGATACCTTTAACTGAGCAACAAAGATACACCAAAGATGGGTCAAGCCTCTATTTCTATAAGCTAATTTCACATAAAAAATTTTAAAATGCACGGGAATAAAAAAGAAGTGCTTAAAAAAAATAAAGCCATCAAAACAAGAGTAAATAAGCTTTGTTAAGACAAACCTGGAGCCACGGAGATGGAATGCCATAGTATGTGTATTCCTGAGGAACGTCCTGGTTTCTAGAAAGGCGTTCCAAAATTTTGACACATTTAGGTAGACAACTTGAGTACGCCTCATGATTATTAGATACCAGAGCTACAAGAAGACTTGTTGAAGACGTCAAGACACCAATATCTCGTTCATCCAAAAGTTGTGCCATACGATCCGCCCTGAATATATACAACAATGAGGATATATGAAAGGTGCAGTAGTAAAAACAAACAACCAATAACCCAGAGTGCTAATACGTACCAGCCATCCACGTTGACAGCATCAGGATTTTTTCGGAATAATCGCAGCAGGCACAATGCTGCTTTTTTTCTTACAAGAGGTCTGCAACTACTAGAAATCTACAGCAGAGAAGCCCCATAACATTAATATTTTTACTTATATTGAAAATAACCCATAACCTTTCCTCCTTTGGAGTCACTTACAAGTAGCTTTTGAACATCAGGAGCCAATGACTCAGAAAAATCTCTTCCACCGATATTTCCAACCTACAGGACAAAGTAAGCATGGCAAGGTAAGAAAGCTAGAAAAAAGGTAATACAAGTTTAATGTAGTAAAGTGGCTTCGAATCATGAATAATAGAGCACAAAAGACATAATGTATTCAACGACGTCCACAAAAATAGTCATTTAACTACAATCAGAAAGAGCTCACTATGCTGTAAGTAAAGATCTCAACGTAGTATGGACAAAAGCCCACATACCAAGGTTAGTGCTAGGCATTGGAAAGTCTCATTCCGACCAATAATATCGTTCCGCACTGTATTTATTGCCAACTTCAAAAAATCATTGTTCTCATTGAGCAAACAAGATGTAACAATGTAGCCAACCTGTAATCATGGATGAAAAGTTCAATACCTGCAAATGAGGTAGGGAGCATAAACTAATATAAATTGAAATTGCAAACCCTTGGGAAAACAATAACTGGTTCCTGGTTATCTAAATCTAGCTTTCCACAATCTACAGAGATTTTTTTTCCGTTTCAGCTTGATCACTAGACTAGTCAAACAAATAACCCCGCCTATCCTCTTCTCCTAGCCTTAGAAAGCAATATTTCATTTCTTGAGCAAACAAAACGTTTGCTTACCTGTTTTTCTGGATACTTTGGCGCAGATATAAGAGAAACCGCCTCCATATGACCAAAATCCACATCGTAGCCTAGCATATGTATATAAAGCATTTTCCAGACATATTTCTTCTTTTTATATGGTGTCAAAACCTGTAAAATTTAAAACATCACGGAGAGTAATCAAAGAGTGCATGAATAAATCATTTCTACAATGAAACTCAGAAAAGAATAAATCTGGTGTTGGTCCAATTGGCCACTACAGGCCGGGTACAGATCTGCCACTTATGGTATAGAACCAAAATTCCACCCAAAACATCTTACATCAACACAGCTTACTCTACTTCGTAATTTGCAATTCCAATCTTTCAGTAACCGAATTTACTGTCTGGCCGTTCTTTCTTTATAGCTCCTTAATATCTTCAGATATTCTTTGTTCTTATATATCTTGATTGATCAGAAGATATAAAGTAGTTTAAACATAAAGTAGTGTCCCATCTATGCACTTGATATACACAGACGACATTCCAAGTAGAAAGCAGTAATGACGTTTCAAAGTGTAATTGACGGCTAATACCAAAGCATATGAGCTAGCTATACAATGGAAACACTATACACCCTGTCAAAGCTACCCTCTCGTCAACTGTGGGGTTTCAACTACATTCTTCTCTAATTCACGTATCAACCTATCATCATCTCTAACATTAGGCATTCCAATTGATTTTTTAAGTTAAACAATCTCAGAGGAATAGGTAACTGTAAAGGAGAAACATCTCCAATATCTCTAATCAATACAGAATCTCAAGGGGTACTTCGACACTGAACTACCACTCTCAATAGATAAAAACAAAAACGAAGATTAATGGAATGCCCACAGAGAAGCCTCAAACCTTCTCATTCTTGAAGCATGTACGTATGTTCCCGAGCTCCTTATCAACTCTGAGTCGTTCGGCTTCCTTGTTCTGGCAATTACGTATGTCGCTAATGAAGACTGAGAGACCTCTCATTCCGGTCATGGTGGAACGTAGTCCCTCAGATCCACCGTCCTCCGCCGCCTCACACGGAGCAGATCGAAACCGGATCTACCAACGAAGTAAACCGCAAACTACAGCTGAAGCATAAGCAAATTCGCGGTAGGTGAGATCGAAACCCTAATTTAGAAACGTAAAAATGACACCTCCGTCCGATGGAGAGGAAAATTCAAAAAAGGAGAGAGTGATCTGTGCACACAAGGAGAGAGAAGCCTGCGGGGGAGAGACGAGAGACTCAGACGACTTATACTTTTCTTTATTTACAACTAATGACTGTTCCAATTTTGTAGTATACTGTTAATTTTGGAAAATCCGAAATTATGAAATTTACGCGTCTAGTCATTTGGACTTAAATTGGAGAATTTATAAGTTTGCGTACTATTTTGTCACAAATCGTGTCCTTTTACCTTTTTGGGTAAATATTTTATTTACTACAGCTCTTATTTTGTTTTACCTTTTTCATTTATTTTTTGGTCGCGGTCAATGCATTCAATCGAGTCGGCTCGGGTCATGCCGTTGGTGTTTTGGGCTAGCTTGTCCCACCACAATATTTTAAGGGACCGGATCGAGTAGGCATGAAGTTGTCGGTCTAGGGAAAAAGTATTACATTCTTATACTTTAACTATTTCACATTATTGAATGGGAATGGGTTAAAAAATTTCAAATTTATTATTTTTTACTACAGTTGAAGAAATGGATTAAATGGAATAGTAACATGAATTATTAAAGTTAATTAAACGAGTATAAATATTATTAAGGGGGCACAAAACAGAAACAAGAGAACAAAAAAGATGAGGAGGATCATGAAGCAGTTGGATGACAGTGGTGATCAAGCTGTCACTAAGAAGATCCCTCCATCTCTATCAAAATGATGCTTGCCATCAAGTATCCTAAGAATATTTTGATTTTTTTTTGTTTTTTTTTTTTGCAAACATATCATAAGTATTTTATTTTTCTTTGCTTAAAATATTTTATATATTTATTGATCTTTTACTATCTTGATTCTTCTTCTACCAACAGTTCTCCTTTTCACCTTTTAACAAAGAAAAAGGTTAAAATGAAAGAAAAAAAAGTTTTGGTGAAACCTTAACTCGCAATTAGCAAGTAAACAAATTAGATGTTTTTTCTAGTTCCTGACATTTTCTCTTTGTGAAAAGCAAAGAATACATATTTTTCACTGTTTTTTACATTAAAACATAAATCTCAACCAAGCATGGAAATCTCCGCATCCGATTGACTCATTTCAAATTAGTCCAGAAGTACACTCCAAACCATCTCTAGCCGTAGTGATCTCTTTGGACTCTAACTCCTTTAAAACAAAATTGTTGTTTATGTTGAGAATCATGTTAGCAATGAATATCTACAAAAAATAAAAATTTAAACAAAAATTCAATTCCAAAATCTTCAAATATGGAGATATCTATTTTGGAAATGAAATTATAGTGAGGTATGATGCTTTTGTTAACTTTCGGAATTATGTCACTAATCACTTTAATGCAAAAATAAAGGTACTAAGATCAGACAATGGAGGAGAATACACAGGTCATCGATTCAAAGAACACTTAGCCAAGCATGGCATCTGACAACAAACGAGCTGTCCTTACACCCCTCAACAGAATGGAGTGGCGGAAAGGAAGAATCAACACCTCATGAAGGCTGCAAGATCGATCATGTTTCACACACATGTTCCTAAACGATATTGGGGAGATGCTGTGATGACTGCCTGTTACTTAATCAACCAGACACCAACAAAAATCCTCCAAGATTTATCTCCTTTTGAGGTACTCAATCATAGCAAACCTTCTTTGGATCACTTACGCATATTCGGATGTGTTTGTTTTGTTTTAATCCTAGGGGAACAGAGAAGTAAACTTGATGCCAAAAGCATCCAGTGTATGTTCATAGGCTACTCAACAAGTCAGAAAGGGTATAAATGTTATGATCCAACCACGAGCCGTATGCTTGTCTCTCGCGATGTTAAGTTCATCGAAAATGCATGCTACTTTGGGAAGGGCGACTGGAATGACTTGAAAGATCTCTCGTGTTCCTCTAGTGATCGATCCGCGAGTTTGAAGTTCCTCCTTGAACATCTTGGCAACACTATCCCACCAATACACCAAGGTTCGGACAGACCACCGTCTCCTACTGCAGACTCTTCTTCTACGGATACAACAACGATTATTGCTTCTGCTACAACACCTACATCAAGACCTGCAGCAATTACTGATGACACCGGTGATACAGAGTATCCTAATATCTTGAGTGCTCCATCACCTCATGAAGCTCAACCTAGGCCTCAAGAGGAGACTGTCTCTGTCCAACCCCTTCGTCGGAGTACACGTATTAAGCCTCCATCCCTCCACCTTGTGAGATAAGCAGTTCTATTACTATAACCAAGCCGTCGCTCATCCTATTCAATCTGTTTGTTCGCTTGAGCTTCTACCCTCAGAGTTTCAAGCCTTCATTAGCAAGATTGATGACCATTATATCCCTCAACCCTATGATGAAGCCAGTCTGAGTGAAGAATGGTTAGGTGTGGTTCAAGAAGAAACGGGTGCCATGATCCGCAACCACACTTGGGATGAAGCAGACTTACCAAAAGGAAAGAAAGCTGTCAGCTCTCGATGGGTCTTCACCATCAAATACTTAAGTAATGGTGACATTGAACGCTACAAAGCTCGCCTTGTTGCCCGGGGTTTACACAAACGTATGGTGCTGACTATACTGAGACCTTTGCACTGGTGGCTAAGTTACACACTGTGCATGTGGTTCTCTCCTTGGCTGTGAATCTTTCATGGGACCTTTGGCAGATGGAAGTTAAAAACGCTTATCTGCAAGGGGAACTCGATGAGGAGGTTTATATGACGCTGCCTCCTGGTGTTGAGGATATTGTCGCTCCGGGTAAAGTTCTTTGTCTTCGCAAAGCCATCTAGGGTCTCAAGCAGTCACCTCGCGCTTGGTACCATAAACTGAGCTCCACCCTCAAAGACCGTGGCTTCCGACGCTCTGAAGCTGATCACACACTCTTCAAGGCTCTCTTGGCATCGTTGTTGTTCTCATTTATGTGGATGACATTATTGTCTCTAGAGACAACACAGACGACATCAAGGAGACTAAAACCTTTCTCAAATCTGTGTTTGACATTAAAGACCTCAGTGAACTCAAATATTTTATGGGGATTGAAATTTGCCGCTCTCCGGAAGGCCTTTTTCTCTCTCAATGCAAATATACTCTTGATCTCTTGAGTGAAACAGGGAAACTTGGAGCTAAACCTGCTCGCACTCCACTTCCTGACGACTACCAGCTCAAGCGAAAGGGGGAGAAGGAAAAGAATAAGTCATTGGATCCAGTAGATGAGCCATATGAAGATGTAACAAGATATCGTCGGTTGGTAGGTAAGTTAATCTACCTTACAATTACACGACCTGACTTGTGCTATTCTGTGAATCAGGTAAGTCAGTACATGAAAGCGCCAAGTAAGTACCATTGGAGCATGGTGGAAAGAATCTTGAGCTACATTAAGGGAAGTCCAGGTCAGGGCATTTGGATGGGAAAGAATTCAAACACTGAAATCGTAGGCTACTGTGATTCGGATTATGTTGGTGATACATTAAATAGACGCTCGACCACGGGGTATTGTACATTTATTGGTGGGAACTTGGTAACATGGAAGTCGAAGAGCAAAAGGTGGTTTCATGTTCGAGTGCAGAGGCAGAGTATCGAGCTATGAGGAAGCTAACAAATGAACTTACATGGCTTAAAGCACTCCTTAAAGATCCCGGAATTGAGTCCAAGCAACCAATCACTATGCATTGTGATAATCAATCAGCGATCCACATAGCTACCAACTCTGTTTTTCACGAGAGAACCAAACACTTTGAAAGTAGACTGCCATAAGGTTCGAGAGAAGATTGAAGAAGGAGTGACACTCCCTTGTTACACCAAAAGTGAAGACCAATTGGCAGATATCTTTACTAAGGCTGCATGTCCCAAGGTTTGTGAACACATCCATCGCAAACTTGGACTTGTAGACCTTACACGCCCATGATCGACTTGCCTAACACATGGACATCACCACTCTTTTCCTCTTAACATAGTTTTGTCCTATGAGGTTTTCTATGTTAAGGTTTTTAATGAGGTGATGCTTCATGGGTTCCAAATTTAGCCATTTCATTAGGCTAAGCTTCAGGGGCAGTATTGATCATGATCTAGTCATAGCTGTACGGACATCCAGACAAGTGTCCAATAAGGCCGAAGTACATGATGAAGAGAAGTGTTCAGTCTATCTAAGGCCAATAAGAAGGATCTAGAATGCTCTTAATGACGTTAGGAGATAAGAGGAGGAAGAGTCACATGTTGATTTCATCCTAGGAGACCATTTTTGGTCACTATCACCATGGAGATCCACCCTCCTTATGCCTCTATCACCTAGTTGACAAAGTGTAAAGAGTGTAGCCCTAGTTCTTTTTGCTATTTAAAGACTTGTACACAGATTGTAAACTATTCTATTCTAATCTAATAAAGTCTCTCACATTCTCTTCTCTAAACTCTCTATTTCAACATATTCACTTCCACTAAATCTAACAGTCTAGAGAGTATCACGATGGTGAGATCAAGGGGAATGTTTGTTATGGATTTTCTGGCGTGATCTATGTTACTTGAAGGACAAGTTTGTGAATCTTCCATGGCGGCTGGTGGTAAATCGCGTGATGATGATCCACAAGGACTGTTAGGAGCGCAAAAATCGAATTGAGAAAATATGTGAATTGTATTTAAACTAACGAAATCAGAAACGAATTACAAAAGCATAATATAAAGCATAAAATAAATCACGGAGGCAAGATATGATATCTCTTTCCTTAATTCAATAAATCGGCCGTAAGTGCTTTCGGACAATCACGATTTATGAATCCCAGGATACAACCGATCACGAACTATTACAGTAGCACACCAGTAATAGAACTCAAGCGAACAGATCTACGTTATACTCTCGAAACTACTAAACTAAGAACTTACTTGGACTAAAAAAGGGAGAGGGAGAGAGAGATCTTCAGAGGAAGGAGTGTTTGTGTTTTTGTGTGTGAGAAATAATGAGAGACTATGTCTCTATATATAGTGGAAGGGGGGAGGTCTCAAGAAAATATTCAGTGAATATTCTCGGAGTGCTGCCCAAGTTGCTTGGAGTTCACACCAAGTCTTTCCAAAAATCCCAAAAACCCACAAGCCCACAGCCTATGGCCCGTGTCCACGCCCAGCCCAGCCCGGCCCGCCCCGCGTCCGTGCTCGGCCCGCCCCGCATCCGTGCTTGGTTCGGTTTGGTTCGGCTCGCGTGTGGGAACCTTTCCTCTTCCTTCTACACACTTTTGAAACTAGAAGAGTGTGAAACTATATATATATATGAGTGAAAAATCAGTCATATTTCCGATGTGAGATATTTTCCAAACCATCCCAAGTAGCTCACTTCATACTCTTATTTCTCATTCAAATCAACTCCGTTTTGGACGTATGAGTACACCATCTTGTAGTACTCGTTACCAGATTTCCATTGCACTATCGACCCGAC
This sequence comes from Camelina sativa, assembly GCF_000633955.1. Classification (NCBI taxonomy): domain Eukaryota; kingdom Viridiplantae; phylum Streptophyta; class Magnoliopsida; order Brassicales; family Brassicaceae; genus Camelina; species Camelina sativa. The sequence continues at coordinate 12,590,247 of NC_025704.1, forward strand.
AATTCCGAGCAAGCATTTGGCCGGAATTTGGTCGGAAATTCGCCGGAAAGTCACTGTCTCAAAACCTGCAATTTTCCAGAAAATTGCAGTTCCAACAAGGACCACAACCCTAGAACCTAAAGATGTGATGTTATTTACTCAAGTAGATATTTTAGTAGTTTGTAGTAATCCACTTAAGACATGGATAAATCTTATGCTATTTAATTTACAAATAATTATTTTAGGAACTGGGAAAAGACAAAAGTCTCTTAGTGCTTGTAGCAGATTCAGCTTGATTTAGTTGTCCCTTTGAACCTAGGTCATGGGGGTCTCCAATCTGAGTAGGTGGGATTACCATCAAACCTCCTCTTAAGTCGTAGGCTTTAAACCCATTCCTCTTGATGATTTTATAACTTGATCTCGCGCCAAACCTTTTGTAAATGGATCCGCTAGGTTTTCTTTCGTATTGATGTAATCAATCGTAACTACACCAGTTGAGATAAGTTGTCTAACAGTTTTATGTCTCCGTCTGATGTGACGAGATTTGTCATTGTAATGGGTATTCCTTGCCCTGCCCAAAGCCGATTGGCTATCACAGTGTGTACGTATTGCAGGCACAGGATTCCCCCATATTGGGATGTCTTCCAAGAAATTACAAAGTGATTCAGCTTCCGACATAGCTATCTCCAAAGCTATGAATTCAGATTCCATAGTTGATTTAGCTGCCAGAGTTTGTTTGGAAGATTTTCAGGACACTGCTGCACCTCCAAGTGTAAAAACATATCCACTTGTGGATTTTGAGTTTCTCGAGTCTGCGATCCAGTTGGCAGCACTGTAACCTTCCAAAACTCCGGGTTCTCTACCATAGTGCAAGTCATGATCTTTGGTATAACGTAGATAGTCCAAAACTCTAGTTATAGCCATACAATGCTTATGTCCTGGATTACTTGTGTAACGACTAAGTACATTTATAGAGTGCGCTAAATCTGGTCTTGTACAGCTTGTCAAGTACATTAGACTGCCAATTACTCTTGCATACTCCACCTGTTCCACAGGTTCACCAGAATTTTTGGTCAAGTGAATTTGAGGATCCTCTGGAGTATTTGCAGTCCCATTTGAGTATTGCTTGAATCGATCAAGCATTTTTTCAGCATAGTGCGTTTGAGACAAGATAAGGCCCTCGTCAGTTCATATGATTTTTATCCCCAAAATTACATCTTCTAAACCCAAG
>NC_025704.1:12591581-12608098 GCF_000633955.1 Camelina sativa
CCTCTTCTAAATCTCCATGGAGAAAAGCAATTTTTACATCCATTTGATGGATTTCAAGATTTCTCAAGGCTGCAATACCTATGAGCATCCTAATCGAAGATAGTCTTGTTACCGGTGAATATGTATCAAAGAAATCTAAGCCTTCTTTTTGCCGAAATCCTTGCACTACAAGCCTAGCCTTGTACCACTCAATATCGCCATTTGGTTTTCGTTTTATCGTAAAAATCCATTTACATCCCAAAGGCTTAAATCCTTGTGGTAGATCTGCCATCTCGTAAGTATGACGTTGCATGATAGAGTCTATTTAAGTTTTGACTGCTTCCTTCCAATAAGGTGCATCAGGTGTAGACATAGCTTCTGCGTATGTTCTTGGTAGATTTTCAGCTAGAAATGCCATCATCAGAAAATCATCACCAAACGATTTACTTTTGCGAGCTCGTTTGCTTCTTCTAGGTTCCAGTTCTGATTCTACAGAAGTAGTACTCAAAGTATTGCCAGCTTCCAAAGTCGCTGCATCTCGTTGTTCACGAGTCCGTTTTTGAGTTTTCCTACAGGGAAAAATGTCTTCAAAAAATGAAGCATTTCTTGACTCCATAACTGTATTCACATGGATATCTGGAATATCTGATTTATGAACCAGAAATCGATATGCACTACTGTTATGTGCATATCCGATGAAGATACAGTCTACGGTCTTAGGCCCAATTGTGACCTTTTTAGGAGGTGGTACAGCCACTTTTGCTAGACACCCCCACACTTTGAGGTATTTGTACGAAGGTACTGTACCTTTCCAAAGCTCATATGGTGACTTGCCAGTAACCTTATGCGGTATCCTGTTGAGGATGTAATTAGTGGTAAGCAAAGCTTCCCCCCACATGTTCTGGGCTAACCCAGATTCCTGCAACAACGCATTCATCATCTCTTTCAGAGTTCGATTCTTTCGTTCCGCTACTCCGTTAGATTCTGGCGAGTAGGGAGCGGTTGTCTGATGTATAATGCCTTTTTCTCTGCAAAATGCATTGAACGGCTCATTATATTCTCCTCCTCTATCACTTCGAACTACTTTTATAGTTTTCTGAAGCTGATTTTCTACTTCGAGGGTGAACTCTTTGAATTTTTCCAGTGCTTCATCTTTGCTATGCAAGAGATATACATAGCAATATCTTGTGCAATCATCAATGAAGGTAACAAAGTATTTCTTACCACCTCTAGTTTGCACATACTTTAAATCACATAAGTCTGTGTGAATTAAACCTAGAGGTTCGGTTGTTCTTTCAACGCGTGGTGAGGGAGTTTTAGTGAGTTTGGCCTGTACGCACACTTCACATTTTTCTTGGTTAGTTTTGAATTTCGGAATCAAATTCAAGTTTTGCATTTTTCGCATTGTTTTATAATTGACATGTCCTAAACGTTCATGCCAAGTAGTAAACGACTCAACCAAGTAAGCAATAGGGTTTTCTTTCATTTCAGCAACAGAAGCAGAAGCTACAATTTTCGGATGGACTGTCGTTACAGACATTTTGATCAGTCCACCCTTAACAAAACCCTTTCCCAAATACATCCCATTTTTCTTAAGAACTAACTTATCAGCCTCAAAATTGATGGAAAAACCATGCTTGCTTAACACTGTTCCAGAGATGAGATTCTTCCGCATATCAGGTACGTGCTTCACGTTCTGGAGGGTGAGCTCACGATCAGAAGTTAGCTTCAGAACCACTTTGCCTTTACCTTCAATCTTGGACACCGCCGTGTTGCCCATAAAAAGCTGCTCATTTGACTTGTTCTGCACATAGGTGGTGAACATGGTCCTATCAGAGCATATGTGTGTGGTAGCACCAGTGTCGTAGTACCACTCCACTGGGTTGTCTTCCACCATGTTACATTCAGTAACCACCGCAACCATGTCTTCTTCAGTTAGGTTTGCTTGCAACTTGAGATCTTTTGCTTTGCTTTTGCAAACATCAGCCTTGTGTCCAATCTTACCACAATGATGACACTTCCCTTTGAACTTCCTCTCAAGGTTGCTCTTCTTGAAGTTTGGTCCAGATGACACCTTCAACGGTTTATGAGGAATAGAGATCCCTTTACCCTTGCCTTTAAACTTGGCCTTATGCTCAGCTACATGAACATCATGCCCTTGGCTTTGAGCATCCGAATGAGCTCCACGATTGTTGTCCTCAACTCTCAACCGACGGATGAGATCATCAAGAGACATTGCCTTACGCTTGAAGTTAAGGTAATGCTTGAAATTCGACCAGCCTGGTGGTAGCTTCTCGATCAGGCAATTCGTCTTGAAGACATTGCATATCGACATCCCTTCCAAATCGATCTCCTGAAAGATGCGTTGAAGAGCTTCCACTTGTTCCATAATTGGTTTGGAATCCACCATCTTGAAATTCAGGAACTTCGTAGTTGAGAATTTCTGCATCCCAGACTCATCAGTCTTGTACTTGGTCTCCAAAGCTAGCCACAATGCTTTTGAAGTCTTGTACATACTGTAGAGGTCATACAGATCATTGACCAAACGGTTCAGAATCTGACCTTTGCAACAGTAGTCTCCTTGAGCCCAACTATCCATACTTCCAACCACATACACGTCAGTGTCACCTTGTGGAAGCATTGGTGGATCCTCTGTGAGGTACCTTTCCATGTTCATGCTGGCCAAGTAGTAGCGCATCTTGTTTTGCCACGTTTTGAACCCAGCTTTGCCATCGAACTTATCTGGCATCATCCCTTGGGAAGCCGAAGGTGGTATCCCCATGTGGGTTGATCCATTACCGAACAGATTTCGGCGCACGTTTTCCATACCCGAATCGGTAAGCTTCGTCTTTTCAAGTTCTTTAGCAAGGCGTAAAGCCAACTCCGCAGGAGTTTCAACAGGGGTTGCAGGAACCCTATCACCGTCAACGTTGTTGGTGTTGTCTCCAGACATTTTTCTGTTTCACAATAAACAGATCTGATTAATATATTAATCAAACAATTCAAGTAATTAAATTACACTGAATTAGTTTTGCAAACTCGCTTAACAAGCGTTTGCAGAAACTTGTTTCACAAACTCACTCAATTAAGAGCGTTCGTGGAAACCAAAGAGAGTAGAGAAGAAATAATTAAAGTAAAAGCGTTCTTCAAAAACTTTCCGCGTAGGCACCGAAAGATGAAAGCAGAAACAGTTTTTCAGAAGATTTTGAAATCGTTTTTAAAATAAATAAAAAATTCGAAAAATTCTCAATCCGTTTAAAGCGATAAGCAGAAAGCGGATTTATTGAATTAAGACTGTTAGGAGCGCAAAAATCGAATTGAGAAAATATGCGAATTATATTTAAATTAACGAAATCAGAAACGAATTACAACAGCATAATATAAAGCAGTAAATAAATCACGGAGGCGAGATATGATATCTCTTTCCTTAATTCAATAAATCGGCCGTAAGTGCTTTCGGACAATCACGATTTATGAATCCCAGGATACAACCGATCACGAACTATTACCGTAGCACACCAGTAATAGAACTCAAGCGAACAGATCTACGTTATACTCTCGAGACTACTAAACTAAGAACTTACTTGGACTAAGCAAGAGAGAGGGAGAGAGAGATCTTCAGAGGAAGGAGTGTTTATGTTTTTGTGTGTGAAAAATAATGAGAGGTTATGCCTCTATATATAGTGGAAGGAGGGAGCTCTCAAGAAAATATTCAGTGAATATTCTCGGAGTGCTGTCCAAGTTTGCTTGGAGTTCACACCAAGTCTTTCCAAAAAATTAAATGAGCCTACAGCAGTCTCAAGAGCCAAAAAGCCCAAAAACCCAAAAGCCCAAGAGACCACAGCCCGCGTCCGAGACCAGCCCGGCCCGGCCCGCCCCGCGTCCGGCCCGTCCCGCATCCGTGCTCGGCCCGGTTCGGTTCGGTTCGCGTGTGGGAACCTTCCCTCTTCCTTCTACACACTTTTGAAACTAGAAGAGTGTGAAACTATATATATATGAGTGAAAAATCAATCATATTTCCGATGTGGGATATTTCCCAAACCATCCCAAGTAGCTCACTTCACACTCTTATTTCTCATTCAAATCAACTCCGTTTTGGACGTATGAGTATACCATCTTGTAGTACTCGTTACCAGCTTTCCATTGCACTATCGACCAGACAATTCCGATCAGCCATTTGGCCGGAATTTGGCCGGAAAGTCACCGGAAAGTCATTGTCCCAAAACCTGCAATTTTCTGAAACTTGTTTCTGAAAATTCAGTTCCAACAATCCCCCACATGAATAGAAATAAGTCTAAACATATGACGACATAACTAACCCTATAGACTGACACTACTAGCTAGACTAGACAGACCTTCGAGAGTATATGCGAAAACTAACTGTATATGAGTTGGTGGCGTTTTTCAACCTTGAACCGACTCATTGTTATACCTGTCGAGTTTACTCGGCCAGTTGGTGAACATGATGTCTTGAACCATCCGGATTTGTATGTAAACTTAGACAGCAGGCATAACACAGCTTCGTTTTCTCGTAGAACGAGGTTCTCTATTGTGTTCATTGTGGCCTTGAACATGCCTGGTTAATCATGAGTGAACTTGGAGAGTATAGCCTCATATAATCTCCTAGAAACGGCCCCATTTCACACTCACAAGGTGATTTATATAAGCTGCTTGTATTTAAAGAAATATCCTGTAATTATTTCAAATATTTTACAAAGCTACATTTCAAATCATTAAAAGCATATGCTTAACCTCTAACATACAGGAAGCACTTTACATCACTCTAGGAACTGGGAAAAGACAAAAGTCTTCTAGTGCTTGTAGCAGATTCAGCTTGATTTAGTTGTCCCTTTGAACCTAGGTCATGGGGTCTCCAATCTGAGTAGGTGGGGTTACCATCAAACATCCTCTTAAGTCATAGGCTTTAAACCCATTCCTCTTGATGATTTTATAACTTGATCTCGCGCCAAACCTTTTGTAAATGGATCCGCTAGGTTTTCTTTCGTATTGATGTAATCAATCGTAACTACACCAGTTGAGATAAGTTGTCTAACAGTTTTATGTCTCCGTCTGATGTGACGAGATTTGCCATTGTAATGGGTATTCCTTGCCCTGCCCAAAGCCGATTCGCTATCACAGTGTACACGTATTGCAGGCACAGGATTCCCCCACATTGGGATGTCTTCCAAGAAATTACGAAGTGATTCAGCTTCTGACATAGCTATCTCCAAAGCTATGAATTCAGATTCCATAGTTGATTTAGCTGCCAGAGTTTGTTTGGAAGACTTCCAGGACACTGCTGCACCTCCAAGTGTAAAAACATATCCACTTGTGGATTTTGAGTTTCTCGAGTCTGCGATCCAGTTGGCATCACTGTAACCTTCCAAAACTCCGGGTTCTCTACCATAGTGCAAGCCATGATCTTTGGTATAACGTAGATAATCCAAAACTCTAGCTATAGCCATCCAATGCTTATGTCCTGGATTACTTGTGTAGCGACTAAGTACATTTACAGAGTGCGCTAAATCCGGTCTTGTACAGTTTGTCAAGTACATTAGACTGCCAATTACTCTTGCATACTCCACCTGCAGCACAGGTTCACCAGAATTTTTGGTCAAGTGAATTTGAGGATCCTCTGGAGTTTTTGCAGTCCCATTTGAGTAATGCTTGAATCTATCAAGCACTTTTTCAGCATAGTGGGTTTGAGACAAGATAAGGCCCTCATCAGTTCTGATGATTTTTATCCCCAAAATTACATCTGCTAAACCCAAGTCCTTCATGTCAAAATTTCTTTTGAGCATGTTTTTCGTTTGAGTTATGATGTCTTTGTTGCTGCCAATAATGAGCATATCATCTACATATAAGCATAACAAAATGTACCCTGATGGAGTAGTTTTGTAGTATATGCATTTGTCACATTCATTAATGCGAAAACCATTAGACATCATCATACTGTCAAACTTCTCATGCCACTGCTTAGGAGCCTGTTTAAGTCCATATAATGACTTCACAAGTTTACACACTTTGTGTTCTTGTCCTGAAATAACAAATCCCTCAGTTTGTTTCATGTAGATTTCCTCTTCTAAATCTCCATGGAGAAAAGCAATTTTTACATCCATTTGATGGATTTCAAGATTTCTCAAGGCTGCAATACCTATGAGCATCCTAATCGAAGATAGTCTTGTTACCGGTGAATATGTATCAAAGAAATCTAAGCCTTCTTTTTGCCGAAATCCTTGCACTACAAGCCTAGCCTTGTACCACTCAATATCGCCATTTGGTTTTCGTTTTATCGTAAAAATCCATTTACATCCCAAAGGCTTAAATCCTTGTGGTAGATCTGCCATCTCGTAAGTATGACGTTGCATGATAGAGTCTATTTAAGTTTTGACTGCTTCCTTCCAATAAGGTGCATCAGGTGTAGACATAGCGTCTGCGTATGTTCTTGGTAGATTTTCAGCTAGAAATGCCATCATCAAAAAATTATCACCAAACGATTTACTTTTGCGAGCTCGTTTGCTCCTTCTAGGTTCCAGTTCTGTTTCTACAGAAGTAGTACTCAAAGTATTGCCAGCTTCCAAAGTCGCTGCATCTCGTTGTTCACGAGTCCGTTTTTGAGTTTTCCTACAGGGAAAATGTCTTCAAAAAATGAAGCATTTCTTGATTCCATATCTGTATTCACATGGATAGTTGGAATATCTAATTTATGAACCAGAAATCGATATGCACTACTGCTATGTGCATATCCGATGAAGATACAATCTACGGTCTTAGGCCCAACTATGACCTTTTTAGGAGGTGGTACAACCACTTTTGCTAGACACCCCCACACTTTGAGGTATTTGTACGAAGGTACAATACCTTTCCAAAGCTCATATGGTGCCTTGCCAGTAACCTTATGCGGTATCCTGTTGAGGATGTAATTAGTGGTAAGCAAAGCTTCCCCCCACATATTTTGGGCTAACCCAGATTCTTGCAACAACGCATTCATCATCTCTTTCAGAGTTTGATTCTTTCGTTCCCCTACTCCATTACTTCCAACCACATACACATCAGTGTCACCTTGTGGAAGCGTTGGTGGATCCTCTGTGAGGTACCTTTCCATGTTCATGCTGGCCAAGTAGTAGCGCATCTTGTTTTGCCACGTTTTGAACCCAGCTTTGCCATCGAACTTATCTGGCATCATCCCTTGGGAAGCCGAAGGTGGTATCCCCATGTGGGTTGATCCATTACCGAACAGATTTCGGCGCACGTTTTCCATATCCGAATCGGTAAGCTTCGTGTTTTCAAGTTCTTTAGCAAGGCGTAAAGCCAACTCTGCAGGAGTTTCAACAGGGGTTGCAGGAACCCTAGCACCGTCAACGTTGTTGGTGTTGTCTCCAGACATTTTTCTGTTTCACAATAAACAGATCTGATTAATATATTAATCAAACAATTCAAGTAATTAAATTACACTGAATTAGTTTTGCAAACTCGCTTAACAAGCGTTCGCAGAAACTTGTTTCACAAACTCACTCAATTAAGAGCATTCGTGGAAACCAGAGAGAGTAGAGAAGAAATAATTAAAGTAAAAGCGTTCTTCAAAAACTTTCCGCGTAAGCACCGAAAGATGAAAGCAGAAACAGTTTTTCAGAAGATTTTGAAATCGTTTTTAAAATAAAAAATTCGAAAACTTCTCAATCCGTTTAAAGCGATAAGCATAAAGCGGATTTATTGAATTAAGACTGTTAGGAGCCCAAAAATCGAATTGAGAAAATATGCGAATTGTATTTAAATTATCGAAATCAGAAACGAATTACAAGAGCATAATATAAAGCATAAAATAAATCACGGAGGCAAGATATGATATCTCTTTCCTTTATTCAATAAATCGACCGTAAGTGCTTTCGGACAATCACGATTATGAATCCCAGGATACAACCGATCACGAACTATTACAGTAGCACACCAGTAATATAACTCAAACGAACAGATCTACGTTATACTCTCGAGACTACTAAACTAAGAACTTACTTGGACTACTAAGCAAGGGAGAGGGAGAGAGAGATCTTCAGAGGAAGGAGTGTTTGTGTTTTTGTGTGTGAGAAATAATGAGAGACTATGTCTCTATATATAGTGGAAGGAGGGAGGTCTCAAGAAAATATTCAGTGAATATTTTCGGAGTGCTGTCCAAGTTGCTTGGAGTTCACACCAAGTCTTTCCAAAAAATAAATGGGTCTAAAGCTTTCCAAAAAGCCCAAAAACCCACGAGCCCACAGCCTATGGCCCGCGTCCACGCCCAGCCCAACCCGGCCCGCCCCGCGTCCGTGCTCGGCCTGCCCTACATCCGTGCCTGGTTCGGTTTGGTTCGGCTCGCATGTGGGAACCTTTCCTCTTCCTTCTACACACTTTTGAAACTAGAAGAGTGTGAAACAATATATATATGAGTGAAAAATCAGTCATATTTCCGACGTGGGATATTTCCCAAACCATCCAAAGTAGCTCACTTCACACTCTTATTTCTCATTCAAATCAACTCCGTTTTGGACGTATGAGTATACCATCTTGTAGTACTCGTTACCAGCTTTCTATTGCACTATCGACCCGACAATTCCGAGAATTTGGCCGGAAAGTCGCCGGAAAGTCAATGTCTCAACTCAAGTAGATATTTTAGTAGTTTTAGTAGTAATCCACTTAAGACACATATAAATCTTATGCTATTTAATTTATAAATAATTTTTTATTTCTATAATATTTAATCTTATAAATCTATCTTATTATATAAAGTTTGATGTTAAAGTTACTCATTACAAGATCATGACACGTGTTAGTTGTATCATTAAGATGTTGACAAGTGTCAATTCTAAATTTATTAAAATTTTAAATGTATTATTAAATTTTAGAATGGAAGTAAATTTTGAATTCATATATGGAGTATCAAATTATTTGTTTGTGAAGGAAACATTATCTTCAAAAATATATATGTTGTTTATCATTTAGTTAATTACGTTTAGTGTTTATATAGATTTATACTCAAAACTTTGAATGGTCACATTTGAACACAATAATCTATATATAATAGCAATCCACTTTTTGTGTCATCTTTAATCCAACGGATGAGATTTGTTTTATTATTTCATCTAACGGTTGAAACTTAATAATGGTCCCAACAGTTGCAAGTCTTTTTCATTCAAATGATCGTGTCTCTTCGTCGTACCTCCATCTTTCAAAAGTCGCACCTTTTAATTTTTGCATCTCTTCGTCGTACCCCCATCATTTAATAATTACCTATTAATTTTTGCACCTTTTTGTTTAACACCTCTATGTTTTACACCTTTATATTTTACACCTCTTTTTATTATATATAAACTTTTATGGACTACAAAAACATGTTTCGAATTTATTGTTTTCAGAGTATTTTTAAAAGTAGGAAAAAAAAAATCAAAGAATTGTATTATTGGAGTGTTTTTAGATTTTAACCTGCATCAATCTCATATCAAGGTATTTTTATGAATTTGTTAGTGTCCACTCCGAAAAATTGGTTTTGTTCCCTCCTTCGTTTCGTTCTCATAGATTATAGATTAAGGAAAAGTTTGATTTTTTTTTTTCGGGTAAACAAATTCATTGATATCTTTATGAGTTTATAAAGTCATTACAGAAACTTTGAAAACAATTATTACATAAGCAGAAATATGCGCCATATACTGAAGATGATAAAAACTAAGGAGTGAATTTGGCGATGCTTTCTTTAAAGCCTTACTCGCTAACGGCCAAATGAAACCGTTATTTTCCTCTTCCGTAATCGATCTTCTTATACGAAAGTTGTGCTTGGCAAACTTTTCTTTGTAAAAATACCAAAATGCACGTCGTATTACAAAACTCATTGCTTTCGTTGATAGCTCTGAATAGTCAACAATCTGATACTAATTAGTCCGTATCAGTGTTTTTCTTACAAATAGTGACCTTGCTTTCCTCTCGAAAATATCCCAAAAAAGCTTTGATCTGTCCTGAGCCTCTTTGTGGACCCTAATCTTGACCATTCCTATGTCGAAAAACCAAATTGCATACTCAAACCAAAAGGTGGTGGGTAATGAAACTCGCCGAGAACGTCGCTTTCGTCTCGGACCAAATACATAAATGAAATTCTCTTGAGTTAGTGAAGAACCTCATAATTTTTCCACCAATGGGTAAATTTTTGACCTGAAGAAGTAATCATCAACATCATCACCAGTTAATGTTGATTCCTTTGTTTTGTAACCAGATAACAAATCTCGAAATCCAAATGTATCAAATGACATCCATAGTTTCCATCCCCCAAACGAATAAAACACAATCACATATTCCTGGATCCTAACCGTGGATCTCTCCCTTGGCCCTTACGTAATCCCCAAGTAGAAAACTGCATTCAGAATCTAGGGCATACGTCATGTCCGACCACTCTTCATGTTTCATAGCATCCTCTAGAATCCACAATACCATCTCCCCAGTGTAATTATATCTACACATTCAAAAGAGTAGACTAGTATGTTGTCGTGATACGGGATTCTTCGGGTGTTTGAATCACCTTCAACATCGAATCAGGAACGAGTCGACGATTTAGGACCACTGCAGATTCGACACGGCTTGGAGTCGGATGAGAGATTTTTCAGGAAGTCTTGTGACTTAATGTCTTCTTAATGTGGTATCTTAGGGCTTGCTTCCAGTTTCATGTCATTGATTTGATGCATGTCTGGGTATATAATAAAACTTTTGAAGTCTTACAGTATAAAATTATAGAGAAAATATTATCAAATATGATATAAACCAATTGACCATAACATCATGTTTGGAGCTGTTACACAGTAGCATAAGTTCGATGTGTTTTAGAGTTTTACACAGCGTTCATGGATGCACAAGATTGGTGAATCGACACCTCTCATCAATTGAAAATGCAATACGTTCAACGGAAGGATGTTTTATTGAGAATCTGAGAGGAAATGTACATGAAGCCAGCGTAGTAAAGACTCATACGAAAAAAGGATTTGATTACAGAGCAAAGCGACAATTTGAAGCCTATAACACGCAGAATTATTACTTAATAGTCAGCTGACCCCAATAGTCTCTTACCAGATCCGCCCATGTATATATTCCTGCTAACCGTGTAATTATTATGTAATATCTTATAATTTGGTTTATAACTTTATTATGTCGATAAAGTTTGTATCACGTCTCGTGTAAAGGGAAATATAAGAACATAGTTTGTTACAACGTGTTTTGTGCTTCTTAATTTATTTTTAGGGTGAATTACTCAAATGTTACTCATTTTAGGTAATATTACCAGAATCTACAAAAAAATTTTTTATTACTAGAATGTTTCGGGTATTTTCAAAATACCCAGCGTGCCCCTGTTTTATGTTACCGGAAAAAATGTTATTACAAAAATGCCATTGCCACGTCAGACGCTACGTCAGAAATCGCTGACGTGTAACCATAACTCAGCGGTAATGCGATACAGAGTATGTTGCGGCTGAGTTATAGTTATGTTGCGACTGAGTTATCGGAAAAACATTTGAGTAAGAGCGGACGGCTAACTTATGAAACTCTGGCTGAGTTATGCTCATAAGTCAGCCAAGCGTTATGGCTGACGTATTAAATTTGACTGAGTTATGCGCATAACTCAGCTGTAGTAATGGCTGAGTTTTCACCTGATGGTTGAGTTGTCAAGATTTTGGCTGAGTTATCGCTACGACACGGTTGAGTTGTCAAAATTTTGACTGAGTTATCACAACGACACGGCTGAGTTGCCATTTTCCGACTGGCTGAGTTATGAAAAATGGCTGACTTATGAGATGTAGTTACGGCTGAGTTATGGTAAAAAAACTATAACTCAGCCGTAATAGGCTGACTTATCGACAAGTCAGCCGTTTGACGGCTGACTTATTGGCAAAAGATTAATTACTAGAATGTTTTTCAGTTACGGCTGACTTATCAAACGATACGGCTGAGTTACATATTTTCAGTTCATGAAGCGGCTGAGTTTGGCAGCAAATTTTTTTGCTTTTTAATTACTGTAATGTTTTTCGTGTTGTGGCTGAGTTTTAGTTAGGCTGAGTTATGGTATTGTTTCATGGCTGATTTGCCACGTCGGATGCAGCATCCATGTCAGCATTCCATGTCATCATCTTTTTCTCCGGAAATACGAAACGTCGTTCGACTCTGGTTCTTCAACTGGTTAATAAGTGAACTATTTTACCTTCTTATTCACCTTGTTCTTCTACTTCTTCTTCACTTTCTTCTTCACACCTTGTTCTTCTACTTTTGTTCTTCTCCACCTTGTTCTTCATTATATTTCATGGATCCAGTGCCGGTACTAGTTGTGTCCGGTAATTGGATAAAGACACAGAGATATGTATTTAACTCCGACGAGAGAGGGTGTATAGTTGTGCAGATAGATGGAGGCACAACATACGACAAGCTTGTTAAGCTTGTTCTTGAAGACTACAGATTGAACTCGTTTAGACATGAGCTAAAGCTAAGCTACATGTTCTCGAACAGGGCAATGAAACATATGGCGCATGATACTCCACCAGTTTTTGTCTCCAATGATCGACAATTGCAATGTTTTTTGGGGCTATGGAAAACCGATCAGCTACGTCTCTGTGTAGAGTTTTCGGCGAAAGAGTCTACAGAAACTAGTGGAGCTAGAGGAAGTATGATTCGGCGAAGCAGAGACTCGAAAGCAGAATCTACCCCCGAAGTGTGCGGTGGGGGATTTGAAGGCACTTGTTTTGATTATGGTAAGATTGTTGACAAAGAAAACGAAGAAGAAGCTGTTGAAGTAGCATCTGACGAAGAAGAAGACGATGAATTTTCAACCCGATTTGATGTTTTCGACGACTCCGATGGTGAGTCATCTGATGACGAGAAGTTTTCTGTATTGGGCGAGCCTCAGAGTACAGTGGAAGACCCACCTACTCCGCCTCCTCAGAAGAAAGCTCATAGAGATGATAACTTTGCCGGATCGAAGATGAATCCGGAGGCTATTAGGTTGGAGGTGTCAACGCTAAAAATTGCTGTAGGACAACGATACAGTAGCAAAAAGCAGTTCAGGAATCACGTGAAACTTATTTCGGTTAGGGATGGATTTGATTTTAATGTACCAGTCTCAAATCCGAGACAAGTGGTTTTTAGGTGTTGGGTTAAAGGATGTATTTGGAGAGTTCGTGCATCTGTACAAGGGGATGACCCGGATTTTCATGTTCGTGTATACGATTCGGAACACACATGTTCTGTGACGGAACGTTCTACTAGATGCCGTCAATCAACAGCTGATGTACTGGCAGGTCTTTACAGGGACTATCTTGGTGATCTTGGTCCGGATGTTAAACCTAAAAGTGTCGGAGTCATTTTCAATAAGCAATTTAGTCTAAAGGTAATTACTATGTTTCGACTGACTTATTGATAATAATGGTTGAGTTATAGGTATGTATAGGCTGAGTTAATTATTGATAACAATGGCTGAGTTATAGGTATGTATAGGCTGAATTATTTACATTTTACGGCTCATTTATTGATTATTTAAGGCTGACTTATTCGAATGTATCGGCTGAGTTATTTATATATTATGGCTGATTTATTAATTTGTTGGTGTCGACAGATGGGTTATTGGAAGGCATATCGAACGCTGCTGAATGCAAGGCAGATCCATCAGGGAACTCCTGAGGAAAGTTTTAGCGAGTTGCCTTCTTACATATTCAAGTTAAAAAGGGAAAATCCGGGTACAGTCACGCGTCTTCAAATAGGTGATGAAGATAGATTCAAATATGTTTTTATTGCTTTTGGTGCGAGTATTGCTGGGTTTGCTTTCATGCGCAAAGTTGTTGTTGTCGACGGAACGTTTCTCCATGGTAGTTACAAAGGGACACTTCTAACAGCCCTAGCTCAGGATGGTAACTTTCAAATTTTCCCATTAGCTTTCGCTGTTGTTGACACTGAAAATGATGAGTCTTGGCGTTGGTTCTTTACACAACTCAAAGTTGCCATTCCAGACGAAAAGGATCTTGCGATAATCTCCGACAGACATCAGTCAATAGGGAAAGCGATTCGTCAAGTGTATCCGTTGGCTTCACGTGGAATTTGCACTTACCATTTGTATAAGAACATCTTGGTGAAGTTCAAAGGAAAACATTTGTTCCCTCTGGTGAAAAAAGCGGCAAAGTGTTTTAGGCTAACTGATTTTAATGAGGCTTTCAATGAGATTGAAGCACGTCATCCCGAACTACATGGATACCTCCAACGAGCTGGTGTCCGAATGTGGGCGCGTGTTCATTTCCCGGGTGAAAGGTACAATTTAATGACAACGAATATTGCAGAATCAATGAACCATGCACTGTCAAATGCTAGAAGTCTTCCCATAGTTCAACTTCTAGAATCGATACGGGATATGATGACCAGATGGTTTTCTGAACGGAGAGAGGATGCGAAATCGCAGCAAACAACGCTCACTCGAGGTGTTGAGAAACTATTACAGGTAATTTTACATAAGTCAGTCGTCAATGTTGATAACTCAGCCGTAACAGTTACCATATCTCTGCCGTAATTGTTTCCTTATCTCAGCCATTACCATTATAGTTTCCATAACTCAGCCATTGTTGTTTCAATAACTCAGCCATAATTGTTTTCATAACTCAGCCTAAAGCGTTTTGTTTTTTGTTCTACTCCCTTATAGGACCGTGTCACCGGAGCAAGACTTATGGAGGTACAAACGATTGATGCTGTACGTGTTCAAGTGAAATATGGATCATCTTTGCATGTTGTAAATTTAGAAATAAAAAGTTGCACATGCCGTCGTTTCGACCACGAGAAAATACCATGCATCCATGCAATCGCAGCTGCAGAGCATATGGATGTGTCTCGTATATCCATGTGCGATACGAAATTTAGGAGTGTCGATTTGGTTAACGGATGGGCTGGTTCAATCATGCCTCCAGATGATTCATTCCCTGCTCCTGAAATTGTGGATAATCAGAAGTGCTTGCCTCCGATTGTTGTGAACCAGCCAGGAAGACCAAAGAAGCGTAGGATTAAATCATCTTTGGAAGTTGCCACTGAAAATAAACGCCCTAGGAAGCAACACGCATGTTCGCGATGTAAGCAAGTTGGGCACAATGCAAAAACTTGTGCTCTATAGTTTATATTGTGTTATTACTCATCTGTCAAAGTATTATTACTTTATTTTGTGGTATTACTCATCTGTCAAGTAGTATAACTCTGCCATAACACACTATAACTCAGCCATAACACACTATAACTCAGCCATCACATGAATCGACGATATATTTCGTCATGTATCATGATAACTCAGTCGTAATAAACTATAACTCAGCCATATAATCAGTCGTATAAATCAGTCGTTTGATTGTTTCTTTGATAACTCAGTCATGACATGAATCGACTATATATTTCGTTTTCCCGTAAAAGCTATAACTCAGCCGTAAATTTTATAACTCAGCCATGACATTAAACTTCACTAAAATCGTTTTGATTAGTTTCCATTACACTTCATCCAAACAACAACAAAAAATATATATAATAACAACGCCTAAACGAGAGATCTCTGGTCGGGGGAGCCCGATCGAAAAGTTTCGCCACCAACCCTCTAGCGTTCTGGACGGTCCTGCAATCGCAGAACGGGAGCTGGGCCAGATATGTCAGTCTCCAATGGTTCCTCCACTGCGAGTTCGTTCACCGCAATTCGACAGAAATCTCGTACCCGTTGTAAGGCCTCTAGCCTTTCGATTGGCAATCCGGAGCCTCTGGACATCATGTCCTCTATAAAGGCACATGGGCCTTCAAGAAGATGGCGCTCGCGGAAGGCTTCACCCGACGACTCCAGGAAATTGACGTATCGGATTAACCTAGTCAAGCAAGCTCGATAGGCCCAGACATCCGTCACGAACGGGAAGGCGGTTTCCCTCAGGGGTTCGCGATCGCCTTTCTGGAGATCGGGTACATCCATCTGATCGACCAGTTCTTTGCACGCCTTGTGCTCATCAAGTAGACGGACCATTCGCCAGTGTGCCAAGAAGTAACCTTCGACGATAAGGTCTTCCAGGACTAGAATGGTTCCCTCTAAACGGTAAAAACGATGGAGCTGGTCAAGTTTCAGCCGAAGCGCCCGAATATACGCGCCCATCCTCTTTCGCCGAGCTCGGTACTCTCGGAGTTCTAGCTGAAGGGGAGACACACCGGGGTCGACAGTATTTGAGTTCGGAGCGACCTCACGAGATCAGGACGTCTCTCCTACCTCCTTTGGAATGGGATTTTCCGGCTCCCGATTGCCGGATGCGGCGGCTATCCTTTCTTGGGCCTGTCTCAGCAATGCGGATCGAGTTCTTGCTGGCATCCTTCTATTTCTTACGCTGGTGGAAGTTAGAATGATTTATTCCCCCAACCTTCATCCCTATTTATATAGAGTCATGGGATGTAACCGCCGCTGAGTCCACCAATCAGACTGCAGCGAAAATTCCGCTGTGTCCCGAGAATAACTATAAAAGACCGTGCAACACATTTAATGAAAC
>NC_025704.1:12609189-12610106 GCF_000633955.1 Camelina sativa
CATAAGTTATTCATGTAATAGACTAATAATCCTAGTGATAACTCAGCCGTCAAGTCATATATATATTTCAGCCATCACTTACTATAACTCAGCCATTACATGAATATACGAGACCTTTCGTTTTCCCGTAAAACTATAACTCAGCCGTTAAGCAAAATTTTGGCGGGAAACCGTAAGTTAACCTAATAATAGACGCGACCTTTCTTTTGATATCTATAACTCAGCCATCACATGAATCCATAAAACTATAACTCAGCCGTTAACTAATATTTTAGCGGGAAACCATAAGTTAACCTAATAATCGACGTGACCTTTCGTTTTTCTATTGTTTTTCCTTTATATTCTTTTAATTCATTGTATCGTTTTTGGCGGGAAACCATAAGTTATTCATGTAATAGACTAACAATCCTAGTGATAACTCAGCCGTCAAGTTATATATATATATATATATAACTCAGCCGTTAAGCGATATTTTGGCGGGAAACCGTAAGTTAACCTAATAATAGACGCGACCTGTCTTTTGATAACTATAACTCAGCTATCACATGAATCCGTAAAACTATAATTCAGCCGTAAAGCAATATTTTGGCGGGAAACCATAACTTAACCTAATAATAGACGTGACCTTTCGTTTTTCCATAAGTTAACCTATTGTTTTTCCTTTATATTCTCTTAATTCATTGTATCGTTTCGGTTTCTTACTCATTGTATCGTTTCCTTCTTCTCCGCTCACAATATATTGCACCTACAAATCTCCTCTACAACCAATATCAATATATCCTTCGATCATTGCATATGTAAGTCTCCTCTCCATCCCCTCTCAATCTATTGCATATTTTCCGATCATTGCACCTATCAGTTGGTGACGGTTGTTTTTATTTTGATAGCCGAGCTATGGACGGAGAGGGTTCCAGTAG
>NC_025704.1:12611284-12611973 GCF_000633955.1 Camelina sativa
TTCATTGTATCGTTTCGGTTTCTTACTCATTGTATCGTTTCCTTCTTCTCCGCTCACAATATATTGCACCTACAAATCTCCTCTACAACCAATATCAATATATCCTTCGATCATTGCATACGTAAGTCTCCTCTCCATCCCCTCTCAATCTATTGCATATTTTCCGATCATTGCACCTATCAGTTGGTGACGGTTGTTTTTATTTTGATAGCCAAGCTATGGACGGAGAGGGTTCCAGTAGACGTCAAAAACGCAAGGCAGACGAAGCATTATCGTCAGCAAGAGTCCCAANTCAAGTGGGTCGATGAGGCACTGTTGGATGAGGTAGAGTCTTTCTCTGTTCAAGCTGAAAAACTACAAATGGAGCTTAGGAATNAAAGCGTCGCTACACAAAAATTCTGCGTATGATGGATGAGCATATGAAGAAGAAGGAAGAGAAGACCGTCCTCCGGCATCAACTGGATCTAATCGACGCTCAACTAAACCGACTGAATCATATCTTGGGTGGAGAACTTGTCGACTTAGCCACAGAGGACAAGAAGTTAGAGGAGATGAGAAAGATTGCGGAGGCCGATGCCGACCAGTGTGTGGTTCCTCCTCCTCTTGATTGGTTTTTAGAAGCTCATGGTTCCTCCTCCTCTTAATCGGTTTTTAGAAGTTAATTCCATAGTAATGTCGTCTCTTCTTCT
>NC_025704.1:12612136-12647420 GCF_000633955.1 Camelina sativa
TAAATATTATAACTCAGCCGTCAAGTCATTTATATCACTCATTTACTTTCAAGTTGTTTCTTGTGATACCTCAGCCATAACTTACTATAACTCAGCCGTCACATGACCTTTCGTTTTCCCGTAAATATTATAACTCAGCCGTCAAGTTATATATATCATTCATTTACAAGAGTATATCTGGTTTTTAGAAAGTTTTAAAAGGTTTTACAAATTGTTTATAATGATATATATCTATTTTATAATAATTGTAATATTCATAATTCAATTTTACATTTAAATGTTGAGTTATAATAATGTAAATTTACAAATATTTTATAAGTCAGCCGTGTAAGTCAATAACTCAGCCATCACTTAGTCACTTTGTCGGAATTTTAAGATTTTTTATTCGAATTTTGAGTTCAATTTTTTAATTATTTTGTATAATATATTGTGAAAAACTAACTTTATAAATTGATTACGCGTGTGGATCTGAGCAAGCATAGAATTATTGTTTGGGCTTCCCCAACAACACTTTTAGTAATATCGAGGCACGGCACGAAAGACTAAACGAAGCTGTACCAAGTACATAAATCAGCCATAACTCACTCATCCGTACGAAGTAGATAACTCAGCCGTTCGAAATATATAACTCAGCCATAACATATATGTTTATTCAATATTTAATTATAACTCAGCCGTGTAAAGTACATAACTCAGCTGTAACATTGAAAATATACTAAACAAAGGACTTTCTTATCCAAGTACAATTCCTACCAAAAGAAATCCAAATTTTTCCAATATCCAAGTACAATTCCTACCAAAAGAAATCCAGATGTTTTTTTACATATCCAAGTACAATTCCTACCAAAAGAAATCCAAAGGTTTTTTTACATATCCAAAGTGCAAGTCCTACCTACCAAAAGAAATACAAATGTTTTTTACGTGAACTGATTCATAAAATCAGGTGACTCATCGAAGATTTCTGCTGCCATTTTAACACGTATACCCTGGATGTTTTGATCACAGATTCCATCGAAAGACACACCAAGCGCTAGACATTCTATAAACTTTAAAGCGTACACGCCACAGTCACCAACCTGTACGTTTTGAGGGACCTTGGAGACTGTCCTCCTCCTGAAGGTAAACTGTTTGTAAGTAGGTGTACGAATTTCGTGAGGAACGTTCGCGTTCATCATTGCTGGAATCATCCGCGTAAACGCCCTACAAGCATTCAGCATTCTAAGCTCACTCTCTCCGGTTACTTGTCCCACGATGCTATCATAGCAATCAATATGCCTTCTGTTGAGATCCACGTGCAGCGCCACCCAGTGATCGCCTCCAATTTGTGGAGCAATATACAGGTGATCCACATCTTCTATCCACTTCAAATTAGTTTGTTCATCTGATGGAATCAAACCTTTAACTAATTCTTCATAACAATTGCCAGTCATTGTAAAAAACTTGGGTTCGGACTTGAACAACGGATAATGACGGTGAACCATTTCACTGGTGAACCACGGGTCTATAAACGCAATGCGTTTGTTGTGGAATGGGAAGGGATCTCGTTTGTACCTACACCTAAGGACTCTCATAAACGCGCCCAAGTGCTGTACAACAGAAAACTGAGTAGTAAACAACAACGCAGCCATAATGTAATATAAGTCAGACAACGACAACAATAACTAAGACATTAAGATAAACTTACTTCATCAGTAAGCCACCCATATTTACCATATTCTTCTGGCTTCACTGGCCATTCCTTTCGTTCGGTCATTAGCACCCTATAGAATTCAATTTCCATTCCGCCTTTGCCTAACGGGATATTCCTAACAAACAAATAAACACAAGTTAATATAATGTTAACAAGCTGTTATTAACTTGTTAAGCAAAAGGGTCTAAAGGGTCATACTCGGCTTTCTTTAGGTACTCCAAAAGTTTCTGCAACTTCACCGGATCAACAGGTGCCAGAGGATCATATATTCCAGGTCCAGGTGAACAGTTCTTCCTCATGCACGTCAGTCCGTTGTCTCCAATATTAGGGAAAATCCAGCTTGGATGATCTTGTTGTGTATTCAATGCACTCCCATCCGCTGACAGCTTAACACTCTCCAGCCTTAAAGCTTTAATTCTATCAAGCCTAATCTTTTCGTCCTCATCATCCTTAGATTCAGTTTCAAGTGAGTCGGCTTCAGCAAAATACTCGTCTGTAATATCTTCTGCACCAGCTTCTGAACCACCAGGTAGTACAAATTTCAACGGCTTAACACCAGCAGCCACAACAGCAGCAGTAGGATTTGTAGGCGCCCTACCTCTACCTCTACCTCTACCTGTACCTCTACCTGTACCTCTACCTCTACCTCTACCTCTACCTCCACCTCTACCTCCAGCCGCAGCTACTTCTTTAGCCTGCTTTGCCGCAGCTACTTCTTTGGGCTTCTTTAACGCAGCTACTTCTTTGGCCTTCTCTGCCGCCTCTAACTCTTTGGCCTCCTCTGCCGCCTCTAACTCTTTAACATTTCTCCTCGTGGAAGGCCGTCTTTTCGTATCAGCTGGTCTCTTAGTAGCTGGAGACTTCTTAGCATCTGGAGAAGTCAAATAGTTCTTTTCCTGTATATTAAAATTATAATAACTCAGCCTAAATATTCTGAAAAATCAGCCATAAAACAAAGATGAATCAGACATTACCTTCTCTCCCGCCTCTAACTCTTTGGCCTTCTCTGACGCCTCTAACTCTTTGGCATTTCTCCTCGTGGAAGGCCCTGTTTTCGTATCAGCTGGTTTCTTAGCAGCTGGAGACTTCTTAGGAGAAGTCAAAGAGTTCTTTTCCTGTATATCATAGCGAAGACAATTAAAATTATAATAACTCAGCCTAAACATTCTGAAACATCAGCCATAAAACAAAGATAAACCAGACATTACCGGCTCTCCCGCCTCTAACTCTTTGGCCTTCTCTGACGCCTCTAACTCTTTGGCATTTCTCCTCGTGGAAGGCCCTGTTTTCGTATCAGCTGGTTTCTTAGCAGCTGGAGACTTCTTAGGAGAAGTCAAAGAGTTCTTTTCCTGTATATCATAGCGAAGACAATTAAAATTATAATAACTCAGCCTAAACATTCTGAAACATCAGCCATAAAACAAAGATAAACCAGACATTACCGGCTCTCCCGCCTCTAACTCTTTGGCCTTCTCTGACGCCTCTAACTCTTTGGCATTTCTCCTCGTGGAAGGCCCTGTTTTCGTATCAGCTGGTTTCTTAGCATCTGGAGACTTCTTAGGAGAAGTCAAAGAGTTCTTTTCCTGTATATCATAGCGAAGACAATTGAAATTATAATAACTCAGCCTAAACATTCTGAAAAATCAGCCATAAAACAAAGATAAACCAGACATTACCGGAACTTTTGGTGGACCTTTTGATGTCTGAAGTTCCTGTCCATGTCCCAGGTTATTTAGTTCCTGTCCCATTTTTAAAGTCTGGTCAGTCGTGCTCTTTGAAAGCACGAGCTCTTTCATCTGTTTGAGGTCCGTCTCAAAAGATCCAAGCCTGGTTTCAATCCTTTCATCCATCTTCTTCTCCAGATTCGCCGATACATTTTCAATGTTCCTATCAACGGTGTCAAACCTTGTGTATAACTTAGAGATCAATTCGTAGAGATCATCTTCCCCAGCATCTTCCTCCTCACTTACCTTTTTTCCTTTCTTCTTCCTCTCCTGTGCAACTCCTTCACTAGTTTCCTGACTGTTGGAAACTTTCATCTTCTGAACTTTCCGCTTCTTTGCGGGAGGAGATTCAGACTCAACAACTGCTTCAGCTTTCTTTTTCTTTTTCTTCTTATCACTCCCCTTAACATCCCAAAAACCTTTAACAAACGTATTCAGATGTATGTCTTCGATCAGGCGATCGATTGCTGGGTCGTCTTCTTCTTCTGGCCACGAATGAAATAGCTCGCAGCCATTTTCCTTCATAACCATATTAATCACACGCAGCTGTAACATAAGAGATTATGAAACCCATCAGTAAGTTTTAACTCAGACAAGACTAAAGCATAAATCAGTCATTACTAAAACATAACTCAGCCAACACTAAAGCATAAATCAGCCATTACTAAAACATAACTCAGCCATTACTAAACAATAACTCAGCCATAACTAATCATACTCATCCATTACTAAACACTCGCTCAACCAGATATAAACCTTACCTCACCAAGCGCTTTGATCTCTTCAGCAATTGCGGTTTCCAGCGATGAACGTGTACGGTTTCCACCCCATTGAAGCATCGGTATGCCACCATCTTCAGCTGATGCATTCCCAAACCGTTCTCCAAAGCATTTGATGGACTCATACGCCCAAACCTGTAACACGGGTGTAAACCCGCTAAGGGTGTACGACTTTCCCGTAGGGTTCAGCATCTTTATGGAATCAACAAGAGCTTCAAATGCTGACCGACCCCACGGATACGTCTTCATTGCTTCATCATCAAAAACTCTTTTGGCACTTTCATATGGAATTCTAGAGTTATGATGCAAACCATAAAGTCCAATGTGTTGAAGAAGCAACAGCCCCAACCATTTACGATGATCAAGGTTAACCCATCCCCGGCACACTCTTAATGCTTCCCTGAGTTCAAGTAGCGTTGGACCTGCCCCACCAGGCACTTTCAAAAGTCTGAAGAAATCTTTGTGTTCCTCTTCAAGTTCAAACCGTTCAGTAGGCATTGGGTCTATGTTTAACCCCGTCAGAAAATGAAACTCATTCAACCCAAACCTGATAGGTTGACCGCCGACCACAAACCAAAGCTCCTTCTTATGTACCCTTAACTGGTTACATAGTAGGAAATGAACAACCTTACCAGACCAGACGAATTGGCTATCAACTAGCTTAGAGATTATTCCAATAGGTACTTTCTTCGTTTCTTCCCACGCATCCAGTCCTATTGATTCCCTAATCTGAGGGAATTCTTTCATCCTGAAATTTGTGTTTATATCTCTACACTCTATTTTAGCGTATAGTCTTGGGGGGTAATCCCTTGCTTGTTCTTCAGAAGAAATAATCACCATCGACATCTGTTATAGTTCATAAGTAAATCATAAAATGAATCAGCCATAACATAAAACAAACTCATACACAAAGCATAACATAACTCAGCCACAAACACATAACTCAGATCTAAAGCACAAAATATCTCAGTCACAACTCATCCGTCAGCAAAATAAAACAAACAGTAAATCAGCCATCGAATCGAATAAATCTAACAAATCAGCCATAAACCCTAAAATAACTGAGCCGCAACATAAAACAAAAAGTAAATCAGCCATCGAATCGAATAGATCTAACAAATCAGCCGTCATTAACAACGGCGACAATCAGCGGTAAATCATGAAAAAACCCACATTCAGCCGGAAAACTCGAAACTAAACAGTCGACACATACCGGATAGACGAAGACGAAGAAGACGAAGAAGACGAAGAGAGAGAGAGAGCCAATTGAAGAAAGAGAGTGCGACGACGAAGAAAGACGGTGAGAGATGACAGTGAGAGATGACGGCGAGAGATGACGGCGGGAGATTGACGGCAAGAGAGTGGACAATGACAGTATCGCCGGCGACGAGAGACGAGAGTTTCGATAATTTTTTTTTCTCGCGGTTTGTGAATAGTTAAAACTATTCACTTTCCCTCTCTTTGATATAAACGAGAGAAAACAAAACTGTGGATCTAAAAAAAACTGCTTAATGACGTGTTAATTCATATCTGATGTGTATTTTAATTTGTTGATGTGTATTTTTTTTTTTTACTCAAATTCGGAAAACAAAACCCAAGGGGTAAATTGTAATTACACCCAGGGCACTAAACATTCTAGTAATTTTCAAAAGATTTATAGATTTGAGTAATAAACCAACTTTTGGATAACATTTGATTAATTCTTTCTTATTTTTAACCAACTCTCTCGTGGTTGTGAGAGCTTCTACCAAATCTCTTCTAGTTATAAGTTTTTTTTTTTTTTGAAAATACTTCTAGTTATAAGTTATAACTAAATCTCTTCTAGTTATAGGTTATAACCAAATCTCCTTCTAGTTCTGTCTAGCTGATCGCAAATTAAAATATGAGACAAAAATCCAAATAGTTTGTACAACGTGTTTTGTGTTTCTTTTTGTTTTAACAAACTCTTTCTTTTTTTTTTTTTTGTATTGGAGTTTTGTATATGTTGGGACCAAATAAATGATTAGTGCCTAAATAATTTGAGTGGTGTACTAAAATATTTGGAAAAAAAATCACCCATTCGAGTAAGTGTGTTAGAGTTAACTGATAATTCTAGAGTAGTAAATATTTTACAGGCTTTCGTGATCGATAAAAACTAAATGTTCACTTAAATTAAAAAATTCACTTTAACCAAAAGAATAATATATCTATATCTATATATATATATATGTATATATAGTATTGCGGGTTTACTCTAAAAAGAATAGATTATTGTTGGGCAATTTCAGTATCTCAAAAAATTTAAATATTATCGATTTCCAAAATATGTACTATGTTGAGATTTTTGTGAATCTTATTCATAAGTGAAAAAAACATTTTTTAACAGTTAGTTTTAGTGGATTAATATCATAATTGTTGTGATTCTAATAAATTCTGTGGTGAAAGGATTATTATTTCATTCTCAAACTTTTAAAGCAAACTAATATAATTTTAGAAAAATACTTAGGTTCACTCCTAGGGGTAATATTGGCTCATAGATTTGTAGTAGATATGGAGTCCACTAAGAAAATTGGCGGTCAAAGAGTTATAAATCTTCTCTTGCACCCTCTGATGCTTTTCTTCGTTCCCAAGAAACTTTTGCTCGTAAGATTGACTTGAAGAACTTGCTCCAAAACCTTTGTCAAACCGGATTGAGCCCACACCACATCTCTGCGTTTTCTTAATTCTACTTGATACTGAGAAATTTGGAAATAAAATAACTACTATGCAATAATTAAATTAAAGTATGAAAACTTAGAGAGTGGAAAACGTCATCTTTCTCGACTAGGGATAATTGGTAGTCTATTGGTGAATTTCTTTGCTGACTGAACTGCCAGTTTCTCCTCCTTTGCAGCTCTAAGATGTAGAGCTATTTATTCCACCTTTTTATCGACAAATGTCGCATTCGATTTGCACTTGTGTGTCTCCTCCATAAATGTCAATATGTGAGGAAGCCCGTCTCCAGATTAGCTTATAAAGTCTATCGTACTACATAAGAGCATCGCAAACTCACCATCTTCATTCTTCTATAAACTCTAAATTTACTTTAATTCATTTCTATTTTCGCTTTTGAAATAGATATTATTATTATCTATATATACATTTTTGAAGTACATTTTGGGTTCTACCCTTTTAATTTTGCTTATTTAAAATTTTAGTCCCTACAAAATTGCACTAAAAGCAATAAGTAAAATATGGTAGATTGGCAAAATCAATTTTTTTTATAGAAACTAATTAATTCTACCTAAATTCCTTATTAATAGAAAATTTGTTTTTATATATGTGTCCCAATATAATAGTAAAAAAAAATCAAGTATTAAACTGCATACACTAAAAAATAAACAATCAGTTAAATTAAATAATTATATATTAAACAAAAAATAATAGTATTATTTTAAATAAATACAAAATATTATTCTGATTAATTATACATTATACAAACAGTTATATATCATAATTTTAGTATTTTATCCAGATAAAATTATAATACTTTAAGAATAATTGTAATACCGCTTAAATATAAAAAATACTAAATATTAAAAATATATAATTTTATTACTAAATTAAATACCGTTAAAATCAAACATCATTATAAATAAAATTAAATAGTTGTCTCGTGGTGTTCCATGGGTTAAATCCTAGTTTTCTTTATATATAGAGAAACTCGATTTGTTTCTTTGCGATAGAGTGAAAAAAAAATTACCTTTTTATTTCATTTTTTAAAATTTATGATCAGAATAAATAAATCAATTAATATTTTGGATTCGTTTTAGATATTTAGAATTATACTCACAAATTTATTTATTTTAATAATAAATTTATTAATAATGAGTGGGATTAATATTTTTTACAGCCGGTTACTTATCTTTGCCAATTTAATTGCAGTCTAAAACACTAAAATCAAACGTAGTGGGATTAATATTTTTTACAGCCGGTTACTTATCTTTGCCAATTTAATTGCAGTCTAAAACACTAAAATCAAACGTTAGCTTTAGCTTTAAACTACTCATAATTAGAAGTATTTGGTGTAATCATTCAGTCCACAATATACTACCGAGAATTTCACCGTTCCCTTGTGTTTAAAGTCTATTGGGTTACTGTTCACCAAAACGAAAGGTCTGTTGGGTTACTACTCTAACAATCATGACTATAAGTTTTCCATTACTAAATAAAAAGTTTTCCACTACTTCAACCTATCGATTGCATTCTGAATGCTCTGCTCATACAAGATATTATATAATCCGAGATTTGTAAGTCTTAACTGTTTTGCTAAGTTTGCATCGGATGTTGTCAAGATATCGAACTGATTGTAAGAAAATTACGTTAAAGCGAGAGTTTGTTTTGATCATAGAAGATAAGGACACATTCTTATTTTTTATTTGGATAATAGCAAGTAGAAGAGGTAAACAATCTAGGGATCAATGACCTTATTCTACGTCACATAGAAAACCTGGAAATAGTAGAAGCTAGCTCAAGACTCTAGCATTTTTTTGTGACATACAGGACGATTATTGAAAACAGGAAAAACAACAAGACATAGTTCGTGGATATGCTTGTTAGGCAGTTTCAACTGAGCTAAAATCTCATAACACCCTTTCTATCAAAACAAATTCTCAAAACTCCCTCAATGGTAAAAGGACAATATTACCCTTAATGAAGATTGTTTTAGGTTAAATATAATTAAATAAGTAATTGTTCAACGAAAAACACAGTAGCTTAGTGGTTGTGAGCTCCATGCGCACGCGCGCGCGCCCAGGGTTCGAATCCCACTATGCGCGGTACAACTGGTACAACTAGGGTGCAACTGGTACAACTAGGGGATATATGGTACAACTATGCGAGGTGCAACTGGTACAACTATGGTGCAACTGGTACAACTAGGGGATATATGGTACAACTATGCAAGGTGCAACTAGGAGATATATGGTACAACTATTCTTTAAAAATTGTTAGAGGGGTAGTTTCGTCCTTTCGTTAAAAAAAGGGGTAGTGAGATTAAGTGGGGGTAATGCAGAGATAAATTTCTGGTATAGGGACACTAGAGATGAATTCTCGTTTCAACTGCATTGGATGAGCCCTTGGTACAAAACTCAAAACATGCCTCGGTGCATTGTACAGCTGCTCCATTCACAATTTCGCTTGCATCTAATTTACAGAAACAATATTAAAATTAATTGATTTTTTATATGCTCCAAAATCTATTAATAATAAAAAATATATATTAATGACTTTTTGCATTACCAGAGTTCTGGAGAGTGGTTAATGTATCACACACATAGGATGCACAACCCAACTTGCAGTATTCGTTGACGACATCACCTTAAATTTAAAAAATTAAAAAATTAAATTCTTAGAACTTGCATCAAAATCTTGATCCAACATGTAAAAGATATAACTTAATGAAACAACAAAGAAAAAAAGATGAAATTACTAGAGTTTTCGAAAATGTCATGTGTATATGGCTGAGGACATTTTGTCCCCTTGATAATTTTGCATCCACAAATTTTTGCACAAGTTTCCCTAGCAGTTCCAGGAAGACGGCAAACATTGTAACAGTTTCTAGCAGTCGTGCTCGGACAACAACTCTTTGCTTCGACATGAATGTGCGCCATGACAAGACTCATTATGAGCACACTTAGAATCAAAGTTTTACCTGCCATCTTTCAGTTGTTTGATTGCAAAATGTATATGTGGAGAGTTATAAGATTGTATTGATGAAATGGTGATGAAACAAGGCTCATTTATATATCTTTAACAAAAAAAAACAAGGCTCATTTATATACTAGTTGGTTCTACGACTGGCAACCAGAAACTTTGTATGATATGTTTATCATCACATGCTCTAGAGTCTGTCTGTACCTGCTGCGTGGACCAACCTTATCTTAATTGCAATCTGATACTTAATATTCAATATTTCGTATTGGTTCTGCTGGTTATATATTGCATATATTTGTGCTAACCGTGTAATTATTATGTATGTTCTTATAATTTGGGGTGGGACAAAAGTCCAAATAGTTTGTTACAACGTGTTTTTTTTTTTTACAAACTCTTTTGTTTTGTATTGGAGTTTTGATTTATACTAGGTTTTCACCCGCGATACACTGCGTGACTAAATTATAAATTATTGTATTTTAAATAATAGTTTTTAGTTTATTTTATTTTTAAATTTCTAATTAATTAATTTTTAATTTTATTTAGAATATTTTTTCTCCTTCTTACGTTTTATACAGTTTAAAACCTTATTACATTAAATTTATTATTAGATAGAATATAAAATTTTAAAAGATTTAGTTTTGTTTTCAATAATTAAACAGAGATATATGCATATATGGTATGTTAGTGTATATTTTTATGTGTATACAATTTTTTTTTGGGAATATTAAGGATGTATTGTAGTATGTGTAATATTTTGTAGTTCATACACTAAACAATTTTTAAGTTAATTTTCCAAACTATAACTACAAATTTATAGTCACTACAAGAAAGACGTACATTGTTAGCTTGGAAAATATGCTATCATATGTAATACATAGCGATTTCATAAATGCTATTATATCGGCAGCTATGGTAGATACCCCATCTACGATAGCGTTATTTTTCTGAGCTATAATAAGTTCATATACAATAACGTTAGTTAAATGTTTTAATTTAGTTTTTTCGTAGCAATATCTGAATGCCGTTATTTATTTTTTCATAACAATTTATAAAAATTTTAATTTTATTTTTTCATAACAATTTATAAAAATTTTTAATTTTTTCTAACAACTCAAATTGGGTGCTATGATATATCATTGTACAATAGCAAATATTTTTTGCCGTAATTTATGTTTTCATAACTCTTTTTCGTGTTGTATTACCTTATTACATAATTAAGTTTATTCTCTATGATGTATATTATAACATCTTTTTTTTTTGCTATTATAGTTGCATATAACATTTTTCTCCTGCTATTATATAGATGACTTAGTGCTATCTTTTAAAATAGAACATGCTATCATATGTAATATATATAATCTGTAATTTTCCGAAAAAGATACCATTTATATAAGATCTCAAAAGCATTGTGAATAACATCCCAAGCACAATACCAAACACAATTCCAAATCCAAAATGCACAACATAAAACATTCCAAATTCGAAATACATAAGACATTGTCTGGACCAAAGTTGTCTTAAACTAGCTGGACCAAAGTTGCTTCATCCCCTGCAATAATGGACATTGTCTTATATCAGTGTTGCACATGAAATACTAAAAGCACAAGGATCACAGTAAATAATACTTACCAAAAGCATCAGTTTATAACAGTCAATAGATAACCAACTGATCAATTGGCCATGCGATTGATGAACCAAGTGCATCTCTCATATACTCAATCTCATCTGATGGCCTCCAAACCGCTGCGTCATCTACCTTGACTATATCTATCCAAACTCGCACAGCGTTAGGACCCAAGCGAACACAGTGTACCTTTTGCTCTAGATCAGTTGAATGCACCCGTCCTTCAGCAACAACCCGCTTCCTTCCGCTAATATCCATTAACTTACACTTCTGATTTTCCTTGATAGCTCCATTTTTTCGCTGACAATTTGACAATATCAACCAATTACTACAGGAACGAGAGATAACCATAATCAACTTCTCAGAACATATAAATATAAGTTACCGGAGATCTTCGAAGAGGTGANACTCAATCTCATCTGATGGCCTCCAAACCGCTGCGTCATCTACCTTGACTATATCTATCCAAACTCGCACAGCGTTAGGACCCAACCGAACACAGTGTACCTTTTGCTCTGGATCAGTTGAATGCACCCGACCTTCAGCAACAACCCGCTTCCTTCCGCTAATATCCATTAACTTACACTTCTGATTTTCCTTGATAGCTCCATTTTTTCGCTGACAATTTGACAATATCAACCAATTACTACAGGAACGAGAGATAACCATAATCAACTTCTCAGAACATATAAATATAAGTTACCGGAGATCTTCGAAGAGGTGATTGTGCAGCTACTTGAGTTTCCATTGCATTAGATTTTTGAACTGTTCTTGGAGACTTCTCGCATGATGCTGAGGTTTGTGTCTTATGCGATTTAGATGCAGACTTTTGAGTAGGAGATAACTGACCTGTTTCATCTAGGTTGTTTTCAAAGACAACCTTGGTGACAGGCCATGCTACAAAAGACAGTAAACAGTCCTCTATGTATGTCACATCTACTGTAGGCCTCCAAATAAATGTGTTGGGTTCGCGTACCACATCAACAAAAACTTTGACACCCTTTGGTCCGAGTGGAAGTCCATTCACCAAAGCTTTCTGATCTTGTGTGTTCCAACGGCCTTCAGCAACAACTACATCATCGTCAGACAGATCAAGTAGTTTGCATTTGTTCGAAGAATTGGTTCTTGTGCCCTGTAAAAAACATTAATAAATCACTTTAGTATTCTAGATGATCTATAATATGTACAAACTTATTAATTAATAAACAAGATAGAAACTTTACAAGTGGTGTCATATCCTCTTCGTGGTCTCCCTGTTCTAGATTAACACACTTCGTGGCAGGCCATGCAATCATGTGCCCAACAGATTCTTCAATCGTGAACATTTCACTAGCAGGTCTCCAAAGGAATGCTTCGGGTACAGTGGCAGTGTCAACCAATACTTTATAATCTAAAGGACCTAAACGAATCTCATTCACAACATCATCTGGATCCGTCGATATAATACGTCCCTCAGCAACATTCACAGCATCACCAGCCTAGTCAATCAAAATACACTTTGGTTGTGTTTTTTTTGTTCACACTCTACGCAAATTTAGATTATTAAATAAAAAACAGAGTGTATAGTTATAAAGAAATCAATATAATGGATTATTAATCACTTACCCTTGCAGCTGAATTTTCACCAACTTCAGCTGCTTGTCTCTGTAAAATGCAAGAAAAATATGAAACAAAGTTTACATCATTATCAATCAGCTTATTGTACAAATAGAATAGTGCATTACCTGGTTCTTCAGATTAAAAATTTCATTTTGTAGTTCAGTAACCTTGTGCTTGAGCTTAATTTGATTCTCTTCCATTTCAACGAAACACTTGTGCTTAACTTGGAAACAAGCTAATTTGGTCTTACTCATATTTCTGCCCATTGCCCTCAATCGACCAGGATTATCTGGTCCTAAGAGTTGGGTTAGTGTATCTTGTCCTACATTTATTGCAACTGATGGATTATCAGAATTAACAAGTTCTGCTGCCTTTTCCTGCAAATGTAGTCATTTACAGGTGAAAACAGTATAATTTAAATATAAATTAACGAGTTAATCTAAAAACCTAATTAACGAGCATACTAAATTATAACTTACAATTTTTTCAGCTGCATTTGTATTCACGGGTGTCCCATCCTTTCTAGTACGCGATTTCACCCACACCTTTAGTCTTGACACTTCAGAATGATCTGAACTTTCTTGTTTCTAAACAAATAAACAATATATCATTCAAAATACTTTTTAAGTGCTGAGAATTAACAACGTAATTGCATTAACCTTACCAATTCTTCAGCTAGTCTAACCATTCCTTTGCAACTACAAGTGTGTGGTATCTGTTTGCGTCTCCTTTCCTTATAGCTATCGCTTAGGACCTAACGCATGATTGTAGATATGTCATATTAGATCCAAAAACAAACATAAAATTAACTAACTTAATTAAAAAATAATACCTTAAACTCATTGCTAGTTTTGTTTTTCACAAATTTACACCAACAATTTGGATTAACATTCTTAGGTCGCATATTCATCATTTGTTGGTTAGTGTGAGCCTCCCTAATTTTCTTAACCAGTCGTGACTTTGATGACCTCCACAAGCCTCTCATCTATTTAAGCACGACAGTCTTTTGGTAATCTTCGTCTAATTCAAACCTTACGTGTAATCAATCACATTTTAAGAATAAATATTTAAACCAGCTATTAAGTAAGTAGATGTCAAAGTAGAGAAAAGTTTATCTGGACAGATTTCCAAAGCACTGTCTTGACATCCTCAGTAATTTTTGACCATTTTTCAACTGTCACAGGAACGTGTTCTCGTACCAATGGACCCAGATACGATGACAACTTAACAGACCCAGGACCGTAATGTTCTCCCATGAAAGTGAAGTCTACATGTACTCTGCTATTTGGATCCTTTGCGATGTCTTTCATCCTTGTTGGTCCTCGCTTTCTCTTACGTGTAGGCTGCTCTTCTAAAGGCTGCTCTTCTAAAGGTTGTTCTTGTAAAGGCTGCTCTTGTAAAGGCTGCTCTTCTAAAGGCTGCTCTCCTAAAGGCTGCTCTCCTGTAGGCTGCTCTCTTGTAGGCTGCTCAGTTTGTGGAAGCAATGTACACACGAATTCTGGCTCATCAGAGTTCTTTTTATTTTTTATGTTCCCTACATTCTTCTTCGGTCGTCCCATGTCAATTCACCTGAAAATAAACAATTACCATGTCATTAATTAATAACCAGTCATGAGACATAGCAAACAAACAATTACCAAGCAGTCATCAAACATAACAAACAAACACAACTACAAATCAAACAATTATGAAGCACTCATCAGACATAGCAAATAAACAATTAGAAGAATGTAAATGACTAACAAACTCCATTTCAGACATATATGCCTTCACAATCATTTCGGGCATTTTCAGATTCATCCATGTCCACATTTGACGGTAATGGTCCAATGTCTCCAATCCCATCATCCAAATCTTTCTTATATCTTCTTGAAAGACCTCGCATAACAACATGCCAACTTGATTCTGCGTCTTCCCGTAAGTAAAACACCTGCTTTGCTTGCGAGGCTAATATATATGGATCTCTTAAAAAGGAGACTTGACTATGATTCAAATTAACTAATGTGAAACCATCTTCTATCTTAACTCCATTACCCAATACTGCCCATTGACACCGGAAAAGAGGAACATAAAAAACATTATAATTTAACAGTATGATGTCTATCACTCTGCCGTAGTAGGATACCAAATCAACCACTTGTGAAGTGTCTTTCGCACTAGCCCTACAGACTGACGTCGCCTCATAAAAAACCCCACTATTCTGATTTTTCCTATCAACTGATCTTGTATGAAACCGTTGACCATTCACTATGTAACCCGTATATGACCGTGCAGTGCAACGTGGACCATAAGCCAACCATTTTAGAACTTCTCCATAGCAGTCTGAATCAAGTGGTATCTACAACAAATAAAACAAAATAAAAAGTCAGACTTGATGAAATTTAATCAAGTGGTATCAAACATAAACATTAAATAATAACCAAAAATAGTAGAATTGATGAAACTTGCCTGTAGTTTTAACCAAGATGCAAAATTCTCAGTGTGCGTAGCCCATAAAACTGATGCATCATGTCGACATCTTCCATTTGTGTCTTGTAGATGCTGAAGATGCTCAGTTGTACAAAATTAATAATAATAAGTTTCATGAGAGACTGCAAATGTAATTGTAAATGATAAGAGAAAAAAAAAATATGCTTACTCGATATAAGGTTCAACCACAGCCATATTTTGGATGACAGCAAGATGAGCTGTTTTGTTATCCATTTCTGAAAGAGTTATGGAAGTTCCAGCGGATATAGGACGACCCTCTAGAATAGAACTATTATCATAGTCAGTGTTTCTATCTAACTTTTCATGTACGTTTGTAGACTTCTTTAAGAATTCACTACAAAACTGAATGCATTCTTCGGCTAGATAACACTCAGCAATACACCCCTCTGGTCTCGCAGTATTTCTCACAAAGTCTTTGAGAACTTTCATGTACCTGTGAAATGTTGAAGACTTATAGGTTAGAAATGAACAAAATGAACATATTAACAGTAACAAAAAGAGACAATTTATACCTCTCAAAAGGGTACATCCATCTTAAATGGACTGGTCCACCTAGCCTAGCTTCCCTTCCTAGATGAACCGTCAAGTGCACCATGATATCGAAGAAACTTGGCGGAAAAAATCTTTCAAACATGCATATCGTTTCAACAACCTCAGCTTCCATTACCAAAATCTGCTCTCTATCAGTTACTCGCTGACACAAGTGGTTGTAGAATGCACATAAGCGTACAATCGCTAGCCTAGGACCTTTTGGCAACAAACCTTTAAGTGCAATCGGAAGGAGTTGCTGCATTAACACGTGATAGTCGTGTGATTTCAGACCTGTTACTTTGCAGTCGTCTAAAGATACGCCTCTCGCTATGTTTGAACAGTAGCCATCTGGTCCTTTGAAATCAACAAGACGACTACATAATATTTTTTTCTCTTTCTTTGATAAAGACCAAGGAGCTGCAGGTAGATATGTTCTTTTCCCTTGAATCCTAGGGTGCAAATCCTTCTATACCAAGATACTCCAAATCTTTACGGGCATTTAGACCATCCTTTGATTTCCCACACTGTAACAAATTAGAGAGAATACTTGCAGCCACATTCCTTTCTACATGCATAACATCTAAGTTATGCCTCACAGGAAGATCCTAAGAAATAAACAGAACAAATACAATAAATAACTATAAGTTTACACAAAGTGTAATGGAAAATAACTATAAAATTCGAAAATAAAATTATACTTCCCAATACGGTAACTTGAAAAATATAGACCTTTTCTTCCATCTTGATAACTCTCCCTCATCTACATTTACATCATTTTCTTCATCCTCTTCTGACTCACTAGATAACTCCTCTTTATCAGACTTTATACTAGTACACCCAGTCTTTTTCCTCTTGCGCGCAGATCGTTTCCAATTTCCAAAGTTATTTTTGAAATTTTTTAGGTTTTGAGAAATTTCTTGCCCAGACAATATCCTTCCTTTTCTCCCATGTTCAGTTTTTCCATGAAACCACGACTTCTTTAATATGAAACTATGCTTTGGTGGCAGTCTCTTTCGATGGCACATATAGACATGTTTTCGGCTGAACTTCAACCACAAACTGTCTGTATTTTTCCACCTAATGGACAGGCCATCTGACCCTTTACTTTGCAGCCTGCAAGATTCCCATAAGCCGGAAAGTCACTAATCGTCCAAAGCAGCATTGCCTTCAGATTAAAAGTTGATTTACTGAATGCATCATATGTTGTCTCTCCATTGTTCCAGAGATGGTTAAGATCCTCTATGAGCGGCTCTAAGTATACATCAATGCTATTACCAGGCTGTTGTGGTCCAGGTATCAACAATGTAAGCATGATGTTCTCCTTCTTCATGTATAAGTCAGGTGGCAAATTGTAGTTTACTAGCAAAACAGGCCAGCAACTGTAGTTGTTGTTCTTCATATTGAATGGATTAAATCCATCTGTGGAAAGACCAAGCCACACATTCCTTTCTTCAGCTGCAAAGGAAGGATATTTGGCATTCATCTGATCCCATGTTACTGAATCCACAGGGTGACGGAGTTTACCATCGTTGCTCTTGTTAGTCTGATGCCACCTTAAGTCCTTAGCCATCTCTTCGGACCTCAACATTCTCTTCAGCCGTGGGATTATGGGAAAGTAGCATAACACTTTCTGTGGAACACCTTTCTTTACTTCACCAGTAACCATGTTCGTCTTCCATCTAGAAGCCTTGCATTTAGGACAATTATCGAGCTTCTTGTACTTCTTTCTGAATAAGCAGCAATCATTAACACATGCATGAATCTTCTGGTAGCCCTTATCAAATGACTTAAGAAATTTCTTCACCTCATATAGTGACGTGTGTAGCACATTGTCCTCTAGTAACATTTCCGGCAATGTCTCCAGCCATTCTGTGTCTTAAGTCTGAATAGGGACACAATTGCCGAGAGTTTACTGTGATTAACACAACTTGGATATAAGGGTGTTACAGCATCTGCAAGCTTTGCAAGAAACTCATCTTCTTTCTTGTCCTCACACTCTGCAATCTCACCGAGTTCAGCATTTCTGACAAAGTCATCATCCATGAACTCAACAGCTTGATATAACCCATATATCTCATCATTAAACTGACTGGCTTTATTGTCACCTTCAACCCCAGACTTTAACTCTCCATGATGATACCAATCTGACCGCCACTTATAAGCCTCATCCATACCCCTTGTAACAAGATGGTCAACTACAACACTGGCTGAGTGACGGTCAATGTTACGACAGTCAATGCAAGGACATATAATCATATCACCATCTCCCAAATCAGCAGCCACAACTCGTACAAAATTTATAGCCCTCTCTTGTAAGCTGGATCAGCTCTTCATTGCATAATTGAAGAGAAAAAAAAAGGTAAACTCTCTAAACCCCTACTTAAGCTAGCCTAACCAGAATAATTTATGCAATGATATACCTACAAAGATGCACCCAATCCTTGTCCACCATTATATGATCTAACCTTACTACATAAACAACATATACGATTTATTGACAGAATCTTAGACATGAATCACAATCACACACACATATATCGCATATATTAAATCAATAGCAATCAAAAACACAAACAGTATTTAGACAACTATATCACATATATTAAATCAATAGCAATCACAAACAATATTTAGAAACAACCAAACAGAAAAAAAAATTGTTCAATACACATAAGAGACAGAAAGAAAGAAGCAACTAACCTGTGCTGTAAATGGAGATAAATAAAATCTTGTTCAGTTCCAAGATGTACACTTAGCAACACTTGCAAAACATAATTAGAGAAAGAGTATAAGTTTCAATTGGATACATAACAAAATCGGATACTTAAACAAAATTGAAGAGACTAATTGGATACATAACTAATCGGATACAATTAAACAAATCTATTGCATGTCGAAAAATAACTGTGTATTGTTCCAATTTCATAACTGTGAATCAATTTCGTAACTAATCGGATACTAATATGCTCTGAATCAATTGAAAAAATCTATTGCATGTCCAAAAATCAAAACTTATATAAAACAATCATATGAGGAAGAAAACAATAGTGGAGCTCAAATCCAGAAGTTAACTCCGGCGGTACTTCAGAGGGCGGTGACGGCGACGGCGATTGGCGAACCAATTGGTATGTGTAAGAGATTTACGGGTAACTGGGAGAGAGACTCGAACAAACCAAAAGAATGGAAACGGCGGTGCTTAATTAAGTCCGGCAGTGCTTCAGAAGCGGCAACGGCGAGGAATTGCCTCTCGAGATTTTAGGGTTTCGAGAGAAAAGGGGTGAAGTGAAGGAGAGAGAGTGCGATAAGTGAAGCGAGAGTGTTTAGTATTTTTATTTTTTGGTAAATTTTGCTAAGTGTTTGGCGGAATAAGTGATTTTAGTTCCCGCTTCTTAAAAACACTATTATAGCGTTTATACAATGCTATCATATTGTAACAAAATTATAAACTAAACTTTGATAGCAGTTTTGAAATTAGTGCTATTACGAGGTGCTATCAATGTATATATTTTTTGTAGTGAGTATATGAAATAAACTAATAATTTTAGTGTTGGTTCTATAGTCCAAATCCGCCATGCTAGGCGGATCACGCAACATGTTCAAATATTTTTAATTTGCAAAAACTCATCATACGAAACCCATGAAAGTAAAATATAGTATATGAATTAAAAGTCACTTTTTATCAAATCAATTTTTAAAATTTTTATCAAGTAAAGAATAATACTTGGATTAATTCCTAGGGGTGAACCTCTTCATTCATCTTCTTATAAAATAAGAAAATAAAATCTACATACATTTCCAATTATGTTTGTTACCTTTTAAAACATTTAGTTTCTATAATAAGATTTGAATATAGGTAAATTTAATATGTTTATTAAATAAATTATTTAATGCCCATGACATGCCTGTAAATAAATGCCAACTTTATAATTTATTTTATAAATGTCTCAAAAAATGTATATATAGATAATGGGACCAAATAAATGGTTGTTGCCTAGTAATTTGAGTGGTGTGCTAAAATATTTGAAATAAGTTTCATCCATCGAGTAAGTGTGTTAGAGTTAACTGATAATTCTAGAGTACTAAATATTTTATAGCTTTCGTGATCGATAAAACAAAATGTTTACTGATACTATAAAATTCAGTTCAACCAGAAAAATAATATATCTATGTATATATAGAAAGAATGACTATACTAGTACATAAATCGGTGTTTATTACTAGAATAGGTCCTTATTCGTTTCACTTACTAGAGTAGTATACATTTGTTGGGAAAAGTCATATAACCACCTTTATAATCTTTGAATTACATAAGTGCCATTATGAATTAT
Organism: Camelina sativa; assembly: GCF_000633955.1. Classification (NCBI taxonomy): domain Eukaryota; kingdom Viridiplantae; phylum Streptophyta; class Magnoliopsida; order Brassicales; family Brassicaceae; genus Camelina; species Camelina sativa. Next base: position 12,632,575 of record NC_025704.1, read on the forward strand.
TTGTTGGTTTAAAGAAACTTAAATATATATAAAACCAAAGAAAAACAAATATAAACCTAGTTCTCTTTTCTCTCGAGCTCTAGCCGCCGGAAAAAAATGTAGATCTGAGGCCGGATCGCGGTGGCTGACCTAGCGCCGGTTCCGACCTCCCTTTCTCAGGCCAGAAGCTTTTGCTTCTCTTTTTCTTGTTTGTTGCGGCTTTGATTGGAGATTTGAGAATGAGACATGGGGTTGCGGTGGTTCGATTCCGACATGAGGAAGGTTTGAGTGGTATTTTGGATTGGTGGTTTTTTCTTCCGCCGAGGCATGGCTTTCGATGAGAAGCAGGGTTCTCGAATTAGGTAGTGGTAGTGGTATCTGCTTCAGGAGTTGGCGGTGGAGGTCTCTTTCGGTTGCGTTTCTTTTCATGCGGATTTAAGGTTGCGGACTTCGTTTTGGCTATCGGTGAATGATGCTGGTTCGAGCCAAGGAGAAAAGATATCGCCTTTAGCTTCTGATGTATCTTCGCCAGGTTTGTATTCAGCTTAGACTTTTGATTTGACGCCTCAAAATGTTTGTTTCGTAGTTTAGAGAAACGATATCGCCTTTAGCATTTGACGCCTTTTTTTTGTTGGGTTAGATGATTGTGTATAGTTACATTTGTAATTCTTTCGTCAGATACCTAGCACATTGAATCTGGTATTATTAACTAATAGCAATCTCGTTTTGTATACAGTGGAAGCAGATTTATCAGTGACAGTGGCTTCACTTCTTCAGACACACTCAACGCTGTCCCTGGAGAATAGCCAGTTATAGAAGAAGAAGCAGGCAATGTTATAGCATGGCAAGCTCATGAGGGAAGGTAAATAGAAACATGACATAAATTACACATTCGAAATAAAGATAGTCTTCTGGTACATCTTTGTATAGCTTCGTAACACATTGATTCTTTGCTTGTTTAGTTGGTTTTCAAGAGTTGTTTTTTTTTTTACTCAAGTTAAGATGAGTTCCTTTTGGGTCTGGATTAGGGAAGAATTCGTGTTGGAAAATGCATTTTTTTTGTTTTGCTTCATGAGCTTTTGGTTTCTAACATATACGTAACTATGATAAAGCTAGTGTTCTGTGTGGTTTCTCATCATAGGGTAATTACAATAACCGTCATGGTACCTGCAACCTTTTTGGCATTGTTTCACCCAATTATTGTTGTTACAATCTCCTTTAAACTCAAGATATCTTGTTCTATGAATAAAAAGTGAACTCATAAGTGTTGTGTTTCACATCAAGCTGAATCAATTTTACTGACTATATTAAATTCAAAGTTCATGTGAGAGCCTCTAGTTCCTCTCTTGAATGTTGAAGAGTTAATTGTTTTATATTCTCTGACATCTGAACTCGTTAATTGTTTTCAGGAAGAGGCTCTTCCAGATGATAAATGATCTCCCAACCATTTTTGAGGTTGACAACCACAACAGTAGCAGAAGCAAATCTATCGGTGCCAAGGTAGAAGCTTCTGTTTACTCCATTCTTTTTTTTTTCTCTCTCTCACAGTCTAGCTAATAATAATCAATGTTGGGTTGGGTTCTTATCTTTATTTACTCCTTTTGTTATCTCATGCAGCCTCGCCACTCTGAATCTCACACTAAGGCTTCAAAGATGTCCCCACCACCAAAAGAAGAAGATGAGAGTGGAGATGACGAGGAAGATGACGAACAAGGTGCGGTTTTTTTTCTGTGGGAAATTGCTTCCAAAGTTGACTGTTCGCAGGGTTGTCATTCTGCTTATGTGTTGGGAATTTGGTCATAACTTTAAAACCGTAAACCTAAATCAAGATTTGTTTTTTTCTGTGGTTTTGTATGTCTGTTGTGTATCTTTCCACCAAGTTCCATAATTTTCTAGGTTGTTTTGGCACTCTGTTTGTACTCTGCATCAAGACAGACGAATTTAGTAGCTTTATGGCTTCATTTTGCCTCTGTTTAAGTAATTGGAAAGTGAAACCGCTTCTAGTTTTGAATCCATATATGTGAATGAAGTCATACAGACTGTATGATACACTATACGGTTATCAAATTGATGATTACTTGGTTTAATGTTTTTGCCTTTATATTGGGAGTTTATTGTATACAGTTTGTCCCTTCTTGGTTCTTGTAAAGGTATGATAATTTAAAAGATTTCTCACTTGTTTAACACTTGCTTGTTTGGCTTTTTATGATTTCTCAGGTTACAATGCAAGCGATTTGTGTAGGTGAGTACAAGTTATCAAAGAATGACCCTCTGAGACTAAAATCTGGATTGGGATACTGAGGGTGCAATAACAACAATTAGCTCTAGTGTTTTATATAGTCTTGTTGTATACCTCTATTTGTATGGTTGGATAAATACAAATTAGAACATCCTCCGTTGCTATATTGTCTTCTTTTGAAATTTATAAAATTTATCATTTTGCTCTTCATCGACTTTTTGAGTAGCTTCATACCACCGTTAGAGTTATTGTGCATATATCCAATTGTCTTGATCACTTTTATAAACCGACAAGTCAACTGCCTCAAACTCGATTAGAACATGTGCATACGAACCATGCAAATAAAAACAACATGGTTTGTTTTTAGATCATGAAGATAAGTATGAGCTAACTTAGAACATGCGCATACGAACCATGCAAATCAACACAATGTTTTTTTTCAATAGATTTGATGATTATGAGCCGAATTCTAAGGAGTTTTGCACATGAAGATTAACTTCGATTTGCAAGCCATTAGTTGCATTGGTTTCCTTGCAATTAGATCTTTACATAGAATCCTAGATAAAACTCTAATTCTCTTTAGTCGGTTGGAAAATCCACTCAAAAACTTCGAGACTCACATTATTTCTCAATTTATACTTAGTACAAAATTCAGTTATCTCTTCGTTAAGGCTATTTTTGTCTTTTCACCATTTAGGTTACTTCATTTAACCTAAAAAACTAGATAAGGGCCCGCACGATGTGCGGGATTAAAAATTGTTTGAAAAATAAATTCTAAATCTAAAACAATTTTTCAAAAATATATAAAGAAATTTTTGTTTTCTAAAGTAAATATATAAATAATTTAAGTTAGAGAATATTTGTATTTACCTTCATACATTTATTTACATTTCTATATTTTTAATATATTATAACAATTATTATAATAATTTAAAACTAAATTATATCCCACTAAAACTTTTGCCAAATATTCATCATTACAAATATTACTATTGTCAAATTTCAAAAACGTTTCACAACTTATTCACAAAATATTTTACATGCAACAAATTCATCAAAGCAACATCTAATAAATAACCACATACTATTTTACTCTATGTTTTACCATTAAAAATATGTTCTTAAACCCAAAATTATTTTATTGTTAAAGTATGCTCTTTATCACCACCTATAAAATGTCTTCTAAACAAATTAAACAAATTTTATGTTGCTTTACTTTCATTTTAGCATAATTATAGTTCTTATAATTACTAAAATTGTTTTGCTCCAAATATATTGGATGAACAACTGGTAAAAATTATTTACTCAATCACTATGATTTTATGACTAACCCAATAAAAATTGAGAAATTGAAAGAAATTTAATATAATATAATAAAAATAAAAATTTGAAAATTATAATCATGATAGTATATATAAGTCTTAGATAATTCAGATATACAAAATAGAAACTTTATACTATATACAATCCAAAACATGACATATGTCATAATCATGTTAAGGATCAACGACCTATTTACTCTTCAGAAGTATTCAATTGTACCAAAACAACTTAAAGTTATGACTTCGTCTCAAATATTCTCGAATCATAAATTCTCAACTTATTTTTACCCGAATCAAAAGTAGGGCGACGATATCCTGGAGAGGAGGATAATTTATTAATTATTCTCAACTTATTCTTTTGACATAATTTATTAATAATAATATACATGTTTAGTGAATTACTTTTTTGTTTATACATGTCAAAATCTTATTGACAAAACACGTATAGCATAAGTAGCTTACAATGGAAAGTATATTAGTTTTGTTAAGTTTCCTTTTTGATTAAGAAATTTTTTTTAGATAAACATGTAAATTTTATTTAGATTTAATGTTATTTTTTAATTAGCTGTTTAATTTTTGACACTTGTCAACATTTCATCAGTATATTTGACATGTGGCTAATTTGAAAACCCAACTTTATATAATAAGATTTTTAATATAATAAAAAGAGATTAGTTCAAGCTTTTTTCTTAAGAATGCCAATCGGTTCTCCATGATTTTCGTTTTCTTCGCATGTGCCTTCACAAATCTTGAAAACTGTGATTTTTTATCGTTAAAATTGACATATGTCACGATCTGATGAGTTACTAACTTTGATATCTAATCGTTAAAATTGACACGTGTCATAATCTGATGAGTATTTAACTTTGATCTCTGATCGTTAAAATTAACACGTATTACAATCTGATGAGTTACTAACTTTTTAAAATTGACATGTGTCATGATCTGATGAGTTACTAACTTTGATCTCTGATCGTTAAAATTAACACGTGTCACGATCTGGTGAGTTACTAACTTTCAGAACCAAGGTTTATATAATAAGATACTTGTAAAACGATGACCTAAATCTACGTTCAATTATTAACTCTATCACCACACGAAATGCTAAGTATATGAATCTTATCCTATTTTAGTAAGCAGTAACTCTACCATAACATAATTTAAAAACTATTCTTACCGATAACTCTATCAGAAACGATAACTCTGCTGTCACTATTTATTTGTCTGCCATATAACTCAATTCTACCTTCTTACTCTACCACCACTACAATTAAGTCTATCGCATATCTCTATTTCGCCCATAACTCTAAGAATTTAAGTCTACGGCAGTGACTTTCTCTACCGTAAAACTCTACATTTTTAACTAACTCTACCATAGCTATTTATAACTCTCTCGCGTAACTCTATTAGTTTTTTAACTGTACCATAAAACTATATCTCTATCACCATTCTACTTCAATCTACCGCATAACTCTCAGAAAATCCATACATCTACTCGCTAACTCTACCAACCTCATATAACTCTATCGTAACTACAATGGTAGACTTATGGATTGGCGGGAAATTTTCCCTCCAAAAACAGCTCCCTTTTAACGATCTCTTTCCTACGTGGCTTTTAATTACGATGGCATGTTTCGTAATTATTTTTTTCCTAACACAATTTTCCAAAGGTTATTTTGCCATTTTTGATCAAAACACCGTACCCCCCATTCTAGTAATAAACATCGATTTACGACATAGTATAGTAACTCACCCATTTATATATATATTTCGGGTTTACTGTAAAAAGAATAGATTGTTTGTCGTGGGCAATATATCAGTGTTTTCTTTTTGTTTGTTTTTCGCGGGACCATGATGAATGCTTAACTTGTGGCCATGATTTGTTTACTTTTTCTGAATAAAGTTTTATTTTTTGTTGAAATATCGATTGGTTTGTACATGCCATTGGAAATACGTATAGCACATTGAATCTTCATTTAAGAATGTGGATTGGTTTACTAAGTATGTATATGGGTTTCAGAAAAATATTTGTTATATATATAGATATGATTTTGCATTGGCACAATATACTAAGTTGCATAACCAAAAAAGATTATATTTTGATTTTCCTTTACGACAAAAGCCTTTTCAATTTCAAAGTGTTCGAATGCAAGAAAATATTTTATCATCCATTCGCAGTGTTATATAGATAAATATTTCGAGCTTACTATAAAAAGAAAAGATCGTTGAACGCGGGCAATATATCGTTGTTTACTCTTTGTATGTAAGTGCTTCCCTTAGGTAAGTCTCTTTACTAAATGCCGAAGAACATTTTCGAAATTGCTAATAAGAGATATCCGTAAACACCGAACATTTTCGTGTCCAGCTCCGGAAGGAGGAATTATGTCTGATGAAGTTGGGCCATCATTTGATCCCAAAAAATGTGCATCTTTAATTTGGGACTGCGAGGTTGCAATCTTCTCTTGCTCCGTCTGATACTAGTCTTTGCTCTCAAGAAACTTTTGCTTGTAAGATTAACTAGAAGAACTTGCTCCAAGAAGTTATTGGGTTACTACTCTAACAATCATGACTATAAGTTTTCCATTACTTCAACCTATCGATTGCATGCTGAATGGTTCATACAATGAATTATATAATTTGAGATTTGTAAGTCTTAACTGTTTTGCTAAGTTTGCATTGGATGTTGTCAAGATATGAACTGATTGTAAGAACATTACGTTAATGCGAGAGTTTTGATCGTAGATAGAAGATAAGGACACATTATTATTCTTTATTTGGATAATAGCAAGTAGAAGGGGTAAACAATCTAGGGATCAATGACCTTCTTCTACGTCACATAGAAATCCTGGAAATAGTAGATGCTAGCTTAAGACTCTAGCATTTTTTGTCACATACACGACAATTATTGAAAACAGCAAAAACAACAACACAGTTCTTGGATATCCTTATTAGGCAGTTTCAACTGCATTGGATGAGTCCTTGGTACAGAACTCAGAACATGCCTCGGTGCATTGTACAACTGCTCCACTCACAATTTCACTTGCATCTATTTCACCGAAACAAAATTAAAATTAAGTGATTTTTTACTTGTTCCAGAAATCTAATAATAATAATAATAATAATAATAATAATAATAATTATAATAATAATAATAATAATGAGTTTTCACGTTACCGGAGTTCTGGAGAGTGGTCAAGGTACCACACACAGAGGATGCACAACCCAACTTACAATATTCGTTGACAGCATCACCTTAAATAAATTTTAAAAAAAAAGTTCTTGGATCGTGAAAATCTTGGTCCAACATGTAAAAGATATAACTTAATGAAACAACAAAGAAAAAAGTATGGAATTACCAGAGTTTTCAAGAATGGCATGTATATATGGCGGAGTAGTACATTTTGTCCCCTTAATAATTTTGCATCCACAAAGTTTTGCACAAGTTTCCCTAGCAGTTCCAGGAAGACGGCATACATTGTAACAGTTTCTAGCAGTCGTGCTCGAGCAACAACTCTTTGCTTCGACTTGAATCTGCGCCATGACAAGACTCATTACGAGCACACTTAGAATCAAAGTTTTGCCTTTCATCTTTCGATTTGTTTGATTGCAAAATATATATGTGGAAAGTTATAAGCTTGTATTGATGAAATGCTGATGAGACAAGGCTCGTTTAAATATTAGTTGGTCTACATTTAGCAACCACAAACTTCGTATGATACACTTATCATCACATTCTCTGTAGACTTTGTGTGTAAACGCTGCGTGGACCAAACCTTATCTTAATGGCAATCGAATTCACACTAAGGATAGTTTAAAATCTTGTTCTTCTTTTTCTTTTTGGTTAACCAGATAAAGAAAAACAAATCTATTAGAGTTTTGTGTTAATTACTTGATATATTTGAATCAGGATACTTAATAGGGAGTCACTATTCCTTATTAGTTTTGCTGGCTATATATATTTTGTATGTACGTGCTAACTTGTGTAATTATGATGACGTTCTTAAATATCATTAGCTTTATAAATATATATATATGCGTATGAGTAGAGAGTTTAAATAATACTTGTATTCTGTCAATAAAGTTTTGTGTTTCTTCATTTAATTTCTTTATTGTGGTTGTAGAAATTTCTAGAAACAAATATCTTCTAGTTATGTCTAATAAGCTGATGGCAAATTAAAATATGAGACAAAAATCCAAATAGTTTGTTACAACGTGTTTTGTGTTTTGTGTAATCCTTATGGGTCTTCAATCCTTATACACATAACTGCATCACATTCAATATCAATGGAGCCACCGCAACTTCTGATATGACACCAAACAAATGTGTGTTATTTATACTCAACAAAGAGATCCATGGCTCTTGTCGTTTGTTCAATGGTGCACATGATTGTGGTTGCTAACTGAGATGTAGAATACATAATTTTTGTAAAGTAATTGTGTGTGTGTGTGTATTTGTTTTTTTAATATAATTTATCCATGGTTATGGTGAATCTGACGTGCATAGTAGTGCGAAAAGGATTCTACTGAGGGCTCGCGACGGAATCTAGAGGTTCGAGTCTGATCCTACCGATCTGGCCTCCTCCTTGAAACAAAGATAATTACTGAGGTTCAACCTCTCTGTTCCAATATGGATATTCTGTGGCGCTCAATCCCTGTTAAATCCGAGAGTGATCTCTGGAGAAGGTGAGGTGTAACATTAGAACGTAAGCCATTTTGAAATTGCAGCCCATTAGGCCCTATTGCCATCAAAAGAACAAAAGACAAGGGTTTTGCGTTTTGCTTATATCTCGTGTACATGTAAATACATACGTATGGCGCCATCTTTGTTTCTGGCGAGAGAGGAGAGTTGGGAACGCTAACCCCATCGGAGCTCACCATCATAATCGTTGGCTTGTTGTTGTTGGCATCGTGGCTGTTTTCGTTGTTGTATTGCTCTCATCCCAAGCTAAGCCACCGCCGTTGTAGATCGAACTCCCTTAGAAGCAAAGAGATAAAGGAGAAGAAGGAGAGGAGAAATGTACTCGAGAACCAGGCCAGTCGTTCGACGATCACCGTCGATCACCGCCATTGGTCAATCAGCCACTGTGTGTCACCGGATATGTCACCCACTGACACCGGAGCAGCCGTAGCCCATCGTCGAGACCATTTTTTTTTTTTTTTGGCTCAACATCAACTTTTCATTAACCAATTGATACAACCAAATCAAAGGCACATTACATTCGCCCCAACAGACTTGGACCACAAAACAAATGCAATGGCTGATCAAGTACAACCCTGGAACACCAGATGGAACCAACGCTACCTAATCGATGACCATTGCATTTTTTACCCACAATGAGATAGATAACACTCTACAACTCAGAGTGAAATCATCTCTTAGACCACCTAAATTAACCTAATGACACGAAAACAAGTACTAACACAGAGAAGGCCAAAAACTACTACTGAAAACAATCAAAACCCAGCTATGAGAACCTCTGGATCGACATTAAGAACTTGTCCCAATAGCTTCAACACCCAACGGCGCATCATCAGAAAAGTTTGGTCTCTCCGGCTTTCACTGTTCCGGTCCTAAACCTAAAACGGACAATACATCCGACTGAACCGACCAAGAGACACGAAACACCACCAGCAAGAGCTACAACTTTTCCAAACTAATNAAAAAAAAAAAAAAAAAAACCCGAATGCTAATCTTCTCATGATAAAGAATTGAAGCCCAGATTAGCATATCATCACCTCACGGTGCATAATTGGAAAGGCCACATCGCAGATGCCTTGTTGACACCAGAAGTTGAGGAAGCTCTCGAGAAGCATCGGCTATGAGGATGTCCGCAAATCTCGGCCACCGGCACACCTTAAGCCTCCCCAACAAACGGTAGACTCTAAACAACCCGACTCAACCATACACCTCCGATCTACTAGCATCTCCGGCAGAAGGGTGGAGGAGACAGGAGGTCGCGATCCGAAACTCAGATCCAACGCCCCTAAGCTGCAATGAAGGTTTCCCGAAGCAGCTTCGACCCACCACCAGTCTTCGGAGAGGAAGGCGAGCCGAGATCTCGTCGTCCACCACACCATCACTATGCAACGGTTGGACTGCTCAGTGCGACGGGGAGGAAGAGAGCGGGTCACTACTGGAACGACTAAACTGGGACGACAAGCTAAAGAAGAAAAACAGAGCCCTCTCACACCGCCGGCGAAAGCCTTGGGCGGCAGAGAGGCAAGCGAAATCAGCGGCGGCTAGGGTTTGGAGGAGACTCGGGAGAGAGAAAACGCGTGAGGGTTTTTTTGTAACCCATCGTCGAGACCATTTATAGGTAAGGAAACCTAGATTTGTTTTATAAATTGGGCAGTAAGTTACCGACTGTTGTAGACCTAATCCTTGATCTGTTGCTTGCTTGTGATGTATAATTGGTTTAAAAACATTATTATTTGTTTTGTTTTCTTTTGTAAATTATTTATTCTTTTTATAACAAGTCGTCAAAGTAAATATACATATTTTTAGGTTAGTTTGGTTTTGTATTATTATTTAAATATTATATTTATGCTAAACTGTATACTAGGTTTATAAGGATTATGTTAATTGTCAAAGTTAGGTTATGTATGCTTAACAAAGAGAGTTTATCCGCCAATGAAGCTTGAGAGATTACTATAGTTTGATTCATATCCTCATATGTATAAACTTTCTCAGAAAAAAAAATGCTGACATGTTACACCCACAAAACTCGAGAAATGATTTCTTTATTTGTCTTATGTTTTTAATAGTATTTCTATTTACATACCATTGTATTTTTTTTTATGACACCCAAAATTTAGTTCTTCTATTTTCTTTATAACTTAATTGTATCACTTACTTATATTTTCATAAAGTTTTAATAACTCTTTATTCATATGGTGAGATAATATAAAATTCAAATTATAATAATTTTCATATGTTAAATCTTAATTATTATACAAGAATTTAATATATTCAATTAAAACTGAAAATATATACTACACAAATAAATTTTAGATCCCAAATAATAATTTTACCGATAAATATTATAGATTTTGTATATATAAATTACAATAACATTATTTAATAATTATTTTACTCTGCACATAGTGTGCATTGTTATTTAGAATAAAATAAACTGCCAAAAAAATGTTAGATTACAAATAATTTGTAACCAAGATGTTTAAATAATCTTGTGTCCCCTTAATGAAGAAAATATCAAGTTCTCTCAACTCATGAAAAGTTCTAAAACCATCAAATCAGATCAGAGACACATAAAAGAAACCATATAAGTATATACACATAAGATGGAAGCAAAAATCACATAGATCATAGTACTTCTAAGGTGACAGCCTCAAATGTAACTTGCTGAGCCAAATATACTTGACAAAATTTTCAGATTATTCGAGTTAATCTACCAAAACAAACCAAAGGTTTTTCCCAAAATCAACATTAGAGTTTTCCTCCGATTCTATACATAATATTCATGATAAAAAAGTTCGTAACGAATTTAGAAATTTCTTGTACCCAATTTCTGACAGATAAAAACAAACAATAGAATTAAGGGATATATGCATTTTGCTTGAAAGCAGCACCGGTGGAGCCATTTTTCTTTATATTATTTGCACAAAATTCTTTCTTTATCTGATACTAGCCTTGTAGTTAGAAAAATTAAAAATATAATTTACAATCCAATTGATAATTCTGTAGAAATTTATTGATAGATTTATTATTATTTTTTTTTTGGAGAATTTTGAATTGCTACCACTCAACATAACTTTTGATTAAAAATTTTCTTCAAGCTTTATATAAAAACAAAACTGTTTAAGCGTTGAAGAGTTTTTAAATGTCTAAAGTTATATCATGCTTCACATGTGTACACAGTGGAAAAGAGGAAAAAAAATATTATTATTGGATGAATATGTTGAGTAGTATTAATTCTGATATTTTGATTGGTAACTTCGTTTTAAATGATGTGTCAGCTCGAGGTTTCTCTAAAATGCTGAGGTGTCATCAACTGAAGAGAAACACATTCTAGTTTTATTGTATTGATTTGGTGTAACCATTCAGTCGACAATATACTACCGAGAATTTCATGTTCATCAAAACAAAAGGTCTGTTGGTTTACTACTCTTAACAATCATCACTGTAATGATTCCATTACTTCAACCTATCGATTGCATTCTGAATTGTTAATGCAGTGTGATAGTATGACACGAACTCCGGAGATCAATGGATTCTCGAAGAACAAGTCGCAGCTTTGAGTTCTATTATCTTTGTATCAATGGATCAAAGAATAAGAGAATTCGAAGACTTGGAACAAGAGAAACTTCTCTTTTATTAAAATTCTGAATAAAAACTGCCGTCCACCTTACAAGAAAAACAAAGTACTTATATGTTTCTGCAAACACAAAACCCTCGTCGGAACTTGTTGACCAAGCAACAACTACACCGACATAAAAGAAACCCAATAATAAGTAATAAAGCCCAACAAAAATGATGAAAATAAATATAGAGTAAAGTCCATTAAGAGAATAAGATGTCGCTACATCAGGTCGCCGGGGGTGAAGAAGAATTCGTCCTCGAATTGGCATCTTCATCATCACTAACATACGGGAATAGGTGCTTATTGTTGAAAACATCGGCTGTATGCATGTAAGGAGGCAAACAAATTCTATAAGTATTATTATTAATCTTCTCCAGAACCTCTAAATGACCAATCTTACGAGCCTTGTGCTTGTTGTAAGTGGATTTAGGAAATCTATCCTTTGTCAGAACAGCCTAGACCATATCACCAATGTCGAAGTGTACGTCACGTCTGTGAATATCAACAGCCGCTTTATACTTCACGATGGCGGCCTCCAAATTAGCTTTGACCTGGTCATGAACAGATTGAAACTCTTCAACAACATCACAAGCTCTCCCATGAAAACGTGTGCGATCTGGGGCTAAACTTAAGTCAAGTGGACCGCGGGGAACAAAACCATACATCACATGAAATGGACTAAATCCAGTGCTACGATTCACCGCATGATTATGCATAAACTCTGCTTGGCAAAGAACCCTATCCCAAGAACGAATATTGTCACCAACCAAACACCGCAAAAGATCACCCAAAGCTCGGTTTGTCACCTCAGTTTGGCCGTCTGATTGAGGATGATAGGCAGAACTCATATCCAGACTAGTGCGTAATAATTTCCACAAAGAGCGCCAAAAGTGGCTCAAAAATCGAGAATCTCGATCAGAGACCATGGAGGAAGGAAGGCCATGGAGACGATAATTCTCTCGGAAAAACAAAACAGCAACTTGGGACGCATCTGTTGTTTTTTTGCAAGGAATGAAGTGAACCATCTTAGAAAAACGATCAACAACCACAAAAATAGAATCATTACCACGTTGTGTTCGCGGTAAGCCAAGAACAAAGTCCATACTAATATCAGTCCACGGTTGTGTCGGGATCGGCAAAGGCAAATACAAACCCGCATTAGATGCTTTACCCTTCGAAGCTTGACAAACACCACATCTTACAATAAACCGCTCAACATCCCTTCTCAACGTTGGCCAAAAATAAGAGTCAGTCACCAACTTTAATGTTCGATCGCGTCCAATGTGACCTTCGCCATGTAGTTCCCGAATAACTTGAAGTCTAAGACTACAATCAGGAATACAAAGCTTTGTTCCACGAAACAAAAATCCATCGACCACCAAATAATCAGAGCTACGGTCCAGCTCAACATCACTCCAAATTTTCCCAAAAAAAGGATCCGTAGGATACAACTCCGGTAACATCGCAAAACCGGTGATAGATCATGCGACATCGTGAGAAGTGAATGTCGTCGACTAAGAGCGTCAGCCACTTTATTAAGCGATCTCGCCTTGTGCTTAATCACAAACGTAAATTGTTGTAAATAGGCAAACCACGAAGCATGTCGTGAAGAAACTTTATCTTGAGCCCCCATATGCTTAAGCGCATCATGATCAGTATAAAGCACAAATTCTTTGTGAAAAAGGTAGTGACGCCAATGCTTAATGGCTTGGACCACAACATATAATTCAACGTCATACGTACTATAACACCCACGCGAGCTAGCTATTTTTTCACTAAAAAAGGCAACAGGTTTGCCCAGCTGACTTAACACCGCTCCTATGCCAGTTTTTGAAGCATCACAATGGAGTTCAAATGCCAAAGAAAAATTGGGAAGTACCAAAACTGGGGCTGAAGACAACTTCATCTTGATCTCCCGGAAAGCAACTTCCACTTCATCCGTCCATAGGAACTGACTTGACCACATACAGTTCGTAATTGGGGTCATGATACCGTTAAAATGCTGAATAAAACGTCGGTAAAAGGAGGTGAGTCCATTGAAGCTTCGTACATCGGTAACTGTCTTCGGTGATGGCCAAGATTTTATCGCACGGACCTTGGATGGATCAACTTTCAAACCGCTGCTAGAAATGACATAACCAAGGAAAAGCACTTTCGAGACGCCAAAAGAACACTTCTTAGGCGCAGCAAATAATTTCTCACGGCGGAGCACAAGTAGAACATCACGTAAATGGTTAAGATGTTCTGAAAGAGTCGAACTAAAAATCAGTATATCATCAAAATAAACGACAACAAACCATCCAATAAAAGGTCGCAAGGCTTGATTCATAACACGCATGAAAGTGCTTGGAGCATTTGACAAACCGAAAGGCATAACAAGCCATTCAAAAAGACCCTCTCTAGTCTTAAAAGCAGTCTTCCACTCATCCCCAGGGCGAATACGGATTTGGTGATAGCCACTCTTGAGATCTAATTTGGTAAATATAGAAGCAGAACCAATTTGGTCAAGGAGATCATCCAAACGAGGAATTGGAAACCGATACCTCACTGTAATTTTATTAATCGCTCGACTATCCACACACATGAGCCAAGTACCATCTTTCTTGGGAAGAAGCAAGGCTGGCACTGCACACGGACTAAGGCTTTCTCGCAAATAACCTTTAGCAAGAAGCTCCTCTACTTGCTTACGAAGTTCATCATGCTCCATTGGGCTCATACGACAGTGAGGTCGATTCGGCAAAACCGTATTGGGCACCAAGTCAATACAATGCTGGATATCACGCATTAGTGGTAATCCCTCTGGTAACTCACTAGGAAAAACGTCCTTGAACTCTTGTAGGAGAGCATGAAACGCAATAGGTGTAGTCGCTGTCACTGATGGAGAGTCTGGTTTTAAAATCATAAGATACGTCAATTCGGCATGTTCAACTTCATCAACAATATGAGCTTTTGAAACCAATAACGTGGCCTTAGGAGTAGTAGCTG
>NC_025704.1:12647520-12655204 GCF_000633955.1 Camelina sativa
TGATATCCACCGTTGATAAAAGTAAAATCAACGGATACATTTACTTCTTTTACCTCGAGATTTACACACGTCTCTACGAGATCTTTGGCTTCCTTCCCTCTCTCATAGCCATGGCTGCTTTCACATGTACTTCTCGCCCTCCAGTTTCTCTCCGTTCGAATGGGATCTTTAACATCGGCTTCACACTCTTTGCTCGACGGATGTTCACCTTGTATCCTTCTTTCTCACTCTCCGGCTTCGTTGACCTCGATTCATCCTAGGGTATGTCTTCTCCTCCTTTTTTGTTGTCTTCTTCATTCGTTCTAGCTTCTGCTCAATTTAGATCTTTCGGTTGGGTTGGATTTAAATATGACTCATTTAACTTTTCGAATTTTCGTATTGGGTTTTTAACCTAATTAATGTTGATTTGAGATTCGAAGCATATGTAAGATTTTTTCCCGTTTGTAATTCTTGACATCAGAGTGAAACATGGCAAAAGATGATGCTTATGAGTTTAGGAGCTTCACTGAGATTGATTGATGTTTGTCTCTTTTGTTGCAGTGGCTATCTGTTCAAAGCTTTTTTGCTTATCGGTGATTCTGGTCTGGGTTTATCATCTTGCGTACTCTCTCTCTCTTTAACATTGAACAGAGACACACACAAAAATAACAAATTATGGGTCCTTTGGAGTTCGATATTAGTTGTTCAAAGTCGTTATGCTTAGTTCTAACTTTACTATATGTATCATTGTTGCGTCTTTGTGTGTTTTAATATCCTGATATCTCCACTTTTAATTGATTTATGTTTATTTTCTCATTCACGCAGATATTGCTAAAAATTAAGACCCGTGTTCTTAAGGATATTAAAGAAGATGTTTCGAGGAAGAAGTTTCAATGGAAGAAGAAGTTTCAATTAAAAATTAAGACCCGTGTTTTTATGTATATAATTATTTTTGTTAACTTTTACTTTTTTTTTTTGTAAATTACCAGTATTAATATTAATAAATATCTCATTTATCTCATACATATTTGCAAATAACTGAATTAATATTAATAAATATCTCATTTATCTCATAATTATACCGTAGTAATTCGTAACCATTTTATCACTAGTTATAGTGTAGCTAATTGTCACAAATCAATAATGGACATTTTGTTGGTTCTTGAAGCTAATTGTTACATATAATTCAAATGCTTTCCGTAACAAATACTTACAATAACCTGTGACATTTTGTAGCAATTTGCTACTATTTCATTGGTATATATATTGTAGCAATTTGCGACAATTATCTACGACAAAAAATTTTGCTACGACCAAATAATTACTAACTATTTTTTGTCACAAATCAGTAACAAAATTAATTTGGCTACAAAAAATACATTATAGCTACAAATATTTCCGTAACTATATAATTTGTTTTTACTAGTGATAGAATTAAGCTTTAGGAGAAACATACATTATTATCTCAATATATATATATATATATATGTAAATTTACATAATTATTAATTTATGATATTATTGGGACCATATTTTACATAAGGATTTCAAAAAAAATATTATCTTATTATCTTATCGAATTTTGTTAATTTTTACATTGGCCCAACTTGGGACCAGCAAAATTTATTAATTTATAGTGTTTATTAATTTATAGAGTATTAATTTATAGAGTATTAATTTATAGAGGTTTTACTGTACATTGTTAGCAAACCGGACTCCCACCGTGAACGCCATGGCGACCACAGGGATGCGTTTGGCCGCACTAGAACCTTCCACAACACGTTCCAGGCCGTTGACAATTTGGTAACGCGCATTGGAAGATAAGCCAAGGAACACACCTGAACAAAAAAGCACAATAAAGAGAAAAGAGTGAGTCTCTATGTGAAAAACTTCAGGCTTGTCTCTGAAGTTATGCAACTCAGTTACGTCTCTCCCCATGAATCTAATATTGCAAACAACAAGACGAATCTAGCTAAATATACCTTCACTGAGAATTGTAAACATAATCGATTCTTAGTGTCATTGGCAAATTCAGGTTCATTCCTTTCTTAGAAACTAAGCCTAGTTAAGAACCGTATGGCTGATTAGTGAATAACAAGAACTCGGAAAAAGAATAAGACAACACAGTATTGACGGTTCAAAACTGTTAGATTTCATTCAATATCAGAGGAGAAAAAGCTTCGATGACTCTGCAGAACAATGTTAGAGATTAAAAGTAAAGCTTACCCCAAAGAGCAGCGCTTTCGAAAAGAGGTGGAATAGGGACGTCTGATTTCTTCACACTCCTATTGACATAGGAAACCCCAAATATGTATCATTGAAGAATAGTTTTAATTAGACAATCAACAAGTATCTTGGATCACATCATATAAAACGACAGAGAAACTCAGAAGATTCATTTCATCATTGAGAAGTTGCTAGCAAGATGGTGAAAGAATACAGTTTTGCTGTCATGATCAGATTTGCAATTCCTTGACCGATGAGCAGCCAAATCCAACCGACCCATACAAGAGTCCCTGGATGTGAAATCACATCAATTAATTAAACCAAAGGTAAGAAGATCCACAAAGAACATTAAAGCTAGCAATAGTTCTTCTCTATACCTTGTAGAAGAAAGTTGCAGTGCGCTGGTTAACTGAGAATTTACAACCTGGTCTTTGAGCTTCAAAAACACTTCATATGTACCCAAAAAAAAAAAGCCTGTATAATAAGCACATCTCAACCCGAATATGTAGCCACCAGCTCGATAGATATCAGTGGGAACAGTTAACCCATTTGTACATTACTTGGAGCCAAAAACGAGAGAGAGAGAGAGAGAGAGTGAGAGTCTTACCTGCTAGGAAGGGATGCACAAGCACGTTTAAGGTCTTATAATCCTGTTGATGCCACGGATGGCTTCCCAATACGTGCATAGTGAGCCAAAAGTCCAACCAAAGCAACATCAACCACAAGACCAACTAAAAGATCAGCAGCATACAACTCAAACTCTGACCAGAAATCTTCCCCTCTCTTCTGTACTTCTGCAAAAGTTGCACAGCAAGAGTCTATGGCTACCTGCATTCAATCCGTACATCGCCGGCGTAGAGAATAGAAACCATCACCATAAGAGTGAGAACGAATTCAGATCGATGAATCATGATCGGTTTTATTGCTAAACGATGTAACAAACAAGAAAACTGGAAACAGAAGAAAAGAAAACAAGGCCGACCGATGCCGGAGAAGCCAGCGCCGGCCGGAATCGAAGATCGGAGGAAAAAGTTGGTTGAAGAAAATCGCCTGGGTGTCGCACTGTTTGAGAGAGAAAGCATGGAATACCATTAGTGGTTTTAAGTTTGCAGAAGTTGACATAATATATGCATATATTTATGGGGTTTGTTGGCGAGTGTCTCTTTGTGGTGGTTGTATAATGGCGAGTGTCTCTTTGTGAGGAATCTTTTCTTGAGTCCAAGTTTATGCACATTACATATTAATAAATAGTTGTGTAGATCATCTACATATTAGTGAGGAATTCTTTGTTGAGTCCAAGTTCATGCACATCATCTACATTAACAATACAATTTTTTGTTAAATTTATCATATCCTACTATATTAATTGAGAAGTATAAATATAAAACTAACCTTAAAATATGTAAAAATTACATTCAATTGCTATAAGAAAAACTTAATTAAGATTAAATAATTTATTAAATAAATATTTTTAATTAAAAGAATGAAAATTGGGGACACATCAAATAAAATAAATCGTAGAAAAGTCAAAAAAAAAATATTAGAATCAAAACTAATTTGTACTTTAAAAAACTAACAGATAAGATTTCTTTTTTACATGGTAGTTATATATTTTTTACATACTTAACAACTATAGCAAAGATTTTGGGTACTTCCACTCTAAACTATAACAAATTTTTAATCACAAACTATTATAAATAATAACATAATAACAAAATAAATTACTACAAATTTTCATCAAAAAAAATTCAGCGCACGGTTTTCCGCGGGATAGTACCTACTACTTACGTAATTACGAAAACAACGATATTCCTGGATATTAAAAACAAATAAGTATCACAACACATTAGGTAAGAATTTTGTTATTATTCTGTTATAACAAAGTACAAAAAAATAGATTTTCCTTCTCAATAATAATATAAGTGATATATATATATATGAATTCTTAAAAAAAATGATGAGATTAAAAACAAAATCATGGTGATGTGTACCGAATATCTATCTTTCGTATATCTTAAATGTCCTTTAATAAAAGCGCAAATACAACAAAAAGTAAAAACAATCTTCTAATTTCAAATAATGTAAGAGATATATATAACTAGCAATCGATCCGCGCTACGCGCGGTAGTTAGATTAAAGTGTATTCCGAGTTTTGTTGTGTATATTTTTTTTGGGTTTTGTAAATTCATCTTTACGTTTGTTTTTGTATTTAATTTTGGTTGCTTATGTTGTTTTGTTGGATATTTTAATAAAAATATGTTTTGTAGTAAGTATAATTTAGTTTGCGGTTTTTAAAGGAAAAGTTGAGATCATCTTGTGTGTTTATAATGCTTTTTAAAAAAATTATTATTAGAAGTTAACATTGTTTAGTTGAAGTTGTTGTTTTGCTGTAACTGTTAATTGTCATTAATTTATTATTATTTTTCATTTTGTGGTTGAATTGTTATTTAATATTTTCATATGTATTTTGTAAACTGTTGGAGTAATTTTTTGTCAATGTTTTAGTGTTTGGAGTGAAAAATATTATGGATTTTATTAAGAAAAATAAATAAAATAAATAACTTACATTTCTCTTTTCTAGGCTATTTTTTGTTTGTTTCATTCGGGCCCAATTTCTTTGTAAGGCTTATAATTTGTAGGTTTATTGGGCCATTATTTGTATGTTATTGAGTTGAAATTTATTTGTTCTTTTTCAAAATCCGATGTCCTCGTGAACGGATAGGAGAAGAGCAATTTTCCGATCTAGAGGTCTGTTTGAGGATTGAACTTATGTCTTTGATGCTCGTAATCGTTTTTTTTAGTCATTCCTATCGTAATCGTTTTCCTTTGATTTTTTTTTGGGGGGTTTGCGTATTTGGTTGATTCCTTACTCGCTTCGCATCTGTTGGGATATTTGATTATCCCTTGTTGATTTTGTTAAAGGTGAATGTCAATTGAGTTGCAAATTTTATTATATGAAAATATGTTGGCTTATTTAGGTTTCCTAATTAAGTTGTGAGTTGTTTTGTGTTATTTATTGTAATTGTTTTTCCCGTTTATCCTGTGAGTGATTTTTTCGATTGATGTGAGTTGTGTTTTGGGGAAAATTAATTTTCTTGTTTATCTTGCTGTAATTTTATAAAGTCCGGGTTGTTTTTTTGTTTCTTCGGTTGTCTTTTTCATATAATTTTGTGTTACGGTTATTTGATTATGGCATTCATATATATGAATCTTTTTAGTTTATTAAATGTGTGTTCATCTCTTTGCGTCTTTGTCTTTGGTGATGGATTTGTGAAGTGCTGCCAAATAATTTTAATTGATTTCTAGTTGTGTTTCCTTGATTCTTTGAAAGTGTTGCTTGGACTGCCTTGTTTTGATATTTGAAATTTTAAATTATGATCAGTTTAATAGAAATCTTTAACTATATTATTACCACTAATAAAAAAATTATAGTATTGTTTTCTTATTTTAATATTTAATTTATTTTACATAATTATTTTTTATTTAAACTTTCGATTAATTATAATTAACAAAACATATGCACTAAATAAATATTTTAAATTTACTTTAAAATAAAAAATTGAATTCATAGGATTTAAAAATAGTGATGGGTCTAGAGAATTTGAATGAAATAGTGTTAGGCCTACAAATTTTAGATGAAATTTAGTTGATCAGTTTGTCATTTGTATGATTGTTTAAAAGGTTTATTAAAATCTGTAAGGCCCATTAAATTAAAGAAGAAGTGGCTGACGTGGCAGCTGAGATGGCTGCACCAGGAGTGAGAAAAGCTAACTTTATATATATAGATTAGAAGATATGCTGAAATGAATAGAATATAAGTTCCGATTATTGAAGATGATAGTTGCTATCGGAGGAGCTGTTGGGATGGGATGCTAATCCACTTCACTAAACTCACTGTGGGAGATATTCTCTAATGTCTACTGATGTTCATCCCAACCGGATGGGCACTAACTGTGCATTTCTCTTATTGATTAAAAGGGGAAAAAATACCATTTTATTAAATAAGAAATAATTTTGTGCATAACTGGATAAATTACATGTTACTTGGAAACTATAGAATCAAATATACTTAGTAAATAGTAAAATTCGGTTATTAGTTATGATACTGGTTTAAGTAAACTAAACGATTTTATTTCTCGCATAATAAATACACACACCTCGTCTTTGTTATGGTATATATATATATATATTGACTGGTAACTATATTTTTCTCCACTTCCAATTTGGAAATTCTAACTAGTTTTTCAAAAATATTAATTGATGATATAATATCAAAGTTTATTTGGAATTGATAACTCTCTAATTCAAATTCTTGCTGACACATTATTTATTGAAGCGACCTTTTTTTCTAATCCTAGAATTATGTTTAGCATTGTTTGGTTTGGTAACTTGGTATGGGTGACAACTGTAAGAACCCTACATAGGGAAGGTATGATGGAATTAAAACACTTGATTGTCACTCAAATTTCTCCTAATATAAGAAAAACAAAAAATAAAAACAAATTCTCATTCATGGAAAATAAAAACCTACACATCAAATCTTTTTCATTTATTGAATAAAAAATATAGTGTATCAAGGTAGACGCGACGGGTGCAACCGTGCAGATGGATTTTGGGTCTCTTCACATCACTTTTGATATAGGTATTGCCGTATTGGTTATCGAATGGTATTGGTTAAAAGAACTAATCATATTTTTCTCAACTGTTAAATAACACATATAAGTATCATAGTTTGACTGTTTGACTAATCTTTTGCTTGTCATCATCGTCTCCAATTTAATCACTGTTTTGAAATTTGGGATTAGACTTGCGTTGCTAAAAATTTTCATTTTCTTTTACAATAAAACTAGGTATGGACCCGCACGTACGTGCGTGATTGATTTCAAAAACTATGTTTACTATAAGGTTTTTAATATATTATGTTACTATGATTGATTTCAGTTTGTGATTTTTGAAATAATAAAAGTTTCAGCAAAAAATCAAGATTCATAAAACAACATATCTGAATCTAACGTTTACCGAATTAGTGATTAATCAGAATTGTATAAAACTTGTAAATTATGAAACGGATAAAAACCGTCAAAAAGATTAAAACTTCTAAATGACCCAAATTCTTAAGCGGATCAAATCCGTTCCGGTAGCCATATTCCATCAATGGTATAATATTTTTTTATCTATAAAAACCCGTCCCTCGAAATCTTTAAGAAATAATATTAAAATATATATAAGATTTTATATTTTTAATATGTTAATTTTGAAATTAAGAAATCTTTAATATATGTTAGTCTTATATATCAAAAATTTTCTTTATGGAAAACTGAAAATTAGGATTTGCATAAGTTTAAATATTTTAATAGTTTAAAATAAATTTAAGATACCGTCAAATTGTTTTTTAAGATTTTCCAATATCTGTTATTCGAAATTAATTTCAATTTTTTTTGGTCAAAAAATTTTAAACAATAAGAAATAATATTATTTA
>NC_025704.1:12655264-12659812 GCF_000633955.1 Camelina sativa
TTTATTAATATTTAAATAATATTTACCAATTTTAGAATTTATAAGAATAAAATATTGTGTATATAAATAAATTGAATAGCAATAGCAGTTTCATGTAATATTATAAAATATTAAGGGCAAGTAATAAATTGGGCACAAAACTTTCTGGCGACGACACGTCAGTTTTTCTTCAAGAATGCTTCTCTTTTAATATATAGGAGATTTAATACTTTATTCCATAATTTTTATATAACGTTTTTATTTTCACATATACTTTTATCTTCGTAACCTTGTACAATTAATCGTATCTTGTTCTTCACAACTTGTCCAAGTTGATCTCTCCTGTTATTGAAGACTCACTTAGAGACAAAACTATTTGAAAAGCTTCAATCCATTGTGACTGGTCCGGGAACTAATCGTCAATCGCCATTACGTTTAAGCATCTCTAGTTCTTCCCGTATAACAGCCACCCACTCATCATTATTCAACGGTTCAGCAAGCTTAACCAGTTCAAGACTGAATACCAGATAACTGAGGTTCTTCAGTACAGTGCAGTTATCAGTCATATCACCAACAACCTCATCAGCAAGTGTTATGACTTTAGCTTTCCGGTAAACATGTTTGTTGCATTCCTCTGAAACAAGAACACCATAAGCATACTCAGATGATATGCTCTCCTGACTCCTCCCTACACCTTCATGTAGAATGGAACCTAGTTTTAAAAGTTCTCTCAACTCTACAGTGATAGACCTAGTAGCCTCCTCTGTAGCTCCGCCCTCCTGAGAGATACCAGACTGTTGCAGTTTGCAACAAACATCACACCTCCGACCTGCAGCATCATTAGCAACATCGACAGACAAGGTTCTAGATGGAAACCTCTGTCTACTAGCATTCTCCGATGCACAACTCTGTCCAATGGTAGCAATACGCATGGACTCTGAGAAAGTAAACATGGTCTCAAACACACCACCATCAGCAGATCTCGTAACTCTGCTCTTGTATCCTTCTAGCATCTTCTTGATGGATGTGATTCTCACAGTTTCTAGAATATTGCAGCTCACTCTTAACAGCACCTCGTTGGTGCACACCTTTTGAGATCATGTCTTCAAACACCAAAGAAAATTTCTGATTGAAGTCCTTGGCATGTGGATTGGATGACCTCCCCCATGTAGCAACTTTTCTCATATCGCTGACCTTCATGTCTGACATTGTCGTGGTCATCAGCAGCCTTACACTCGTTCTTGGTGAAACAACTGACTAATTCTGACTCATTCTAATCAGATTAGCATTCAAGCCCTCAACAAGATAGACATTATTCAGTACGGGCTGATCTTCACCACCAGATGTACCTTTACGGCTTTACCTCTGATTTTACATTCAGCTCCATCTCCAAAGGTGACCATGCCACCAGCATCTTCTTCAAGGGTGTTTATGTTCTCCTGATTTCTAGTCATGTACCTTGAGTAACCAATGACAAAGTACCAATGCTTTCTTCGAACAGTCTGTTTATCATCACTAGTATGAGCAACATAACAATACACATCATGCTTCTTGATGTACACTATTCTGTGTCGTTTGACATTTCTGTGACATCCCTTTATATGTGTGACTAGTGTACCAAGCAGCTTTGTAGTGATTTAGACTTCCACAACACGAGCATCATGTTCTTATGCTCTGCTCTCTAACACTCGGCAGGCTAGCCTTAGCTTCTAATCTTGTCTTCGCATTCACAGATCTGAAGCTTAAACAATTGTTAATTGTGGCGCACGAAGATCCAAGATAACACACTGATCATGCTTCTTGATGTAGACTTGGTTGATTCGTCTACTAACATTGTGGAACTTCTTTTGGCGTATAAGTTGGGTCATAAGATTCTGAAATCTCTAACAGTCAGCCTTAATGTGACCAGTAACACCACAATACCAATAACTGCGCATTCAGCTTTTCAGAATATTTACTGCAGCCATTTATGTAGTCGTCTGCAAACTAAACTCAAACACTCTACTAACAGTGTCACCTCTGATTTGTAGCATTGTTTTTTCATCATTCTTGCCAACAGTCTTCTGACCATATCCAGACTTATTGACCATACATGTGTGACCTCATGAGTTTTCTCCATGATTTTTTATACCACACTTTGCAATAACAATACCTTTAGTGAGTGGTCAATAGCTTGTCCAGATATTTTGCTCCTTTACTTAGCATCTTGCTATTCTTCAGCTGATGATCAAGATGCTGCTGCAACACAGATGAATTCATCTTCTTCTCAGACATCACTTTTTCAAGAGTGAAGACTCTTTGAAGCAACTCTCATTCTCAGACACCAGATCATGATTCTCCTTCTTCTAATGAATCATATCCTTCAACAGATTGATGCTTGTTCTTCTGCAGATAGTCCAACCTCATCATCCTCAGATTCCAAACCAGATTTCTGATTCTCTTGCTCATAATCAGTATAACTTCAAGTCACACACGATCTATGCATTGATTCAGACACCTCTATACAATCAGTCTTCATGTGACCATAGCCTTGGTAGTTATAACACTTCCGCACACTTCTCATATCAAGCATTGGACATTCTGATTTGAATTGCCCAAAACCTTCACATTTGGCACACTGCTCATCTGACTTTTGTAGGATCTTTCATGCATCAGACCTTGAGAGTGAAGGTTCTTGCTGAAGTTGTCAATTCTTCAACCTTGTGAGATGCTACTTGATAAGCAAATCTTCTTCGCCTTGGCCTTCTTATTGTTCTTCATCTGCAAGTCATCTGCCTGCATTATCCCCACACACTGATCAACCTTCTGATCATCAGACATCAACACACCTTTAACACCAGGTTTGTGAGACTGAAATCTGAGTAACACACTTCTGAGAAATTCCTCAACATTTTTCTTCGCCTTGTGTGCCCTCCTGAGTACTTTAGCCTTTAAACAAAGAAAACCTAGCTTCTTGTCAATATCATCAGATGATAACATATCAAATATGATTTGCATGACACTACTGGTTTCTTCATAAGCAGCCTTCAAGACATCTCAAGCTTCTTTCGTCGATGCATAGTCTTTCACCATCTTGAACAGATCCATCAACAAGTAGCTATAAATAGAGGATAACGCTTCAGCATTATGTCTCGCGTTAAACTTCTCATCTGGGCTTCGCCAAAATCTCAGCATTATGTCCATAGCTTGCAGGGCTTCGCCAAAATCTTCCCTCTCACCTTTGTTTGTGTTGGATGTGACCACCCATCTTCCACAGTGCACCAAACTTTCATATCACGACTCTGAATCAATTGTGTGATATGTGCTTTCCAGCCGCCACAATTCTCAGCGTCAAGCATCACCTGATCGCTTTCATCAACGAACTGTTGTGGTTTCTCCATACCTCGCCACATGATCTCACATGTTGAAAAGACGAACAGATTTTTTTATTAGGCGTCCGTTATGATACCAATTGAAGTGGTCTAGAGGACACAACAACACGTTGATTTACGTTTAGAACGCGCCAAGAAAACACTGACAGTAGGTACCTTTTTTGCATACGGCTTGTTGTGGGATATTCAAGAGTGTTATCAGGACGAATGGTGCTAGTACGGGGGTCGTTCTATATGGTTTCTTCAAACTTCTGCAAATCACGAGAATGCTATGACTGATTTGCTTGCTTTCGAGTATTTTGCTAACATGGAGGATAATGTGTTGCCCACCACCACCCCCAGAGCCAGAGAAGCATAACTGTGACGAGTCAGCACTTGTTCCGGAAGACCAGTTCATTGCTCAACATCCAGTATTGTTTACTTCAGAATTTTATCGTCTGTTTTTTCGTTTTTTTCTTCTTGACTTGACTTGCAGTCATACATGTTCAGGGTTCCTCTAAGATCATGGTTTCTATTCCAAACATCAACAATGCGCAAGTCATTAAGAATACAATGGAGTCGTTATCAGAAAACGTGGCAGGTTTGAAGCAGAAAATAGCTAGGGTGACCCATATTCCAACCATTATACATGAGTTAACTGGGTTGTTAAAGGCCGGCAAGTCACTTGCACATCACACTGTGGGAGCAGGAGTAATCTTAGCAGTGTCTTGTGAGAATGGTCCATGGAAGCAGCCAGGGAAAATGACGTTTTGTCACCAAATAATTATTCAAACAACATTTTTTAACATGCAAATATGCCCATCTGCTCTTTTGATCGATCATGGAAAAAAATATATATCTTATAGCATTACTAGCTGTATGTATAAAAGCATTACTTACTAGTTGTATGTGTAAAAGCATTACTAATTGAATGTATTAAACCAAATCGTTTATTTCATACGTACGATTAAGGATCATAAATCAGATAATAAGAAGACTCCATGAAGACAAATCGAAAATGTTGTATCGAGTATTCGGATTAAAAGAATCCGGTCCACATCATGAACTATTTCTTTGTCTACCTCTCGTCGGTCTATAACCTAATCACTAATGAGACAAACAACATCCCCATCAGATTAGAGTCTCCTCAAAAAGACATCAATCCTAGGCTAAATTACTATCCGGTTCGTAACAAAACCGAACCGGTTTATTACTGGAC
>NC_025704.1:12659872-12662188 GCF_000633955.1 Camelina sativa
AGTTGCACAGCAAGAGTCTATGGCTACCTGCATTCAATCCGTACATCTTTCACATTCAATTCTAAATAAGTAGTAGTCCGAGAACAACAATGTTAAGCTTAACCGTTGACACACCTCAGTTCCAACTTTGAAAAGAAACGAAGGATCTGCAAGCATTCTATTTCGAAGCATCGCACATGACCTCATCAGAAACCCAAGCGGCCAAACAGAACCCTACAAACATGAATACATCAATCATACAATTACAATCACAAAAAAACAGAATCACTCCCACATTTTTCCAAAAAGCAAGAAACCTGTAAATCGAGGTAACGAAGAAGGAACAGTTTCCGAATCCCAACGGATTTAGCAGCCTCCAACATATCCTCTGGTAACGTGATCCCTCTACGTTCTGTCTCTTTCATAACTTCTTCAAACTTCAATATCGGACCAAACTCCTTCTCCTCAGCTTTATCTGCTTCATCCTCTCCATCATCTCCTCCTCCACCGCCGCCTCCATTACCACTATCTCCACCGCCGTCGTTATTCCCATTCTCATCGCCGCCATCACCATCATCAAGTTCCGGCTCGAGATCGCTTAAAGTCTCATCCTTTAAGCCACTATAAGCCCACTCCGGTACCGATCTACCAGAGATTTCACCCGAAACCACATCCGATCCCACACATCGGAGTCTCAAATTCCGAGAAGAAGACAAGTCTGTATTCAAATGGATCCGTCTAGATTCAATACCAGGGCTTCTACGGAAACAAACCGACCCAATTCCAAACCTTTGACCGGCTCTGCATTGCTTTCGCAGCTCTACAGTTTTGAACCCATCGTTGTAGACATTCGAAACGTGGGAGATTTTAAGGGAAATAGACATTTCTTTGCCTCTTCCAAGATTCTCGAGATTATATGATCTATGGATGAGAAGATCAATACTCAGATGCTTAAAAGCTTCTAATGTCTGAAATGGAGACGGAGTAATGTATGCTATGCGTTTTTTGATCAGTTGCGGAGGTTTTAAGGGTTTTGAAAATAGTACACACCCTTGCCTTATTGAGAAACGAGACAAGAGATAGAGAGAGAATGATCAGGTACGGTTGTGTCTACGGAATGCTTTACAAATGGCGACATGTTGTTGCTTTGGAAAGATTCAGTCAGACCAAAAGTGAAACTCTCTTCTCATTTTTTTAACAGAGCCGGCCTAAATTGTAAAAGCGCAATCCCCATGATAAATTAATTTAAACATTTCTCACATGAAAAGGTAAAACCAAAACTACAATACACAATGAACCTTAATGCAACAGTTTGTTTTAATTAGTTAGCAGATAAAGATTTTACAATTTCACAAGTCCAGCTTGAGTTTTTTTTCCGAAACTGTTCAACCATGTCTGATCAGTATATATGTCACTAGAAAATTATTGATGACTCTCCTCATGCTGACGAAGTCATGATTAGAAAAAAAAAACTCGTCACAGTACTCACAAGAACTTAATATTCTCAACGAAACCAGGAAAACTCCAAATCTCACGAGTTCGCTTACCAATCCCATGAAGACGTCTAAATTCATCATCAGCAATTCCTTCGATATCCACTCTTCGTATGTTCCTTCTTTGAAAATCGTAATAAAAAACACTAAACGGTATATGTGACTTTAACCGTGAATCAATCATAATAAGCTCACCCGCACGAATCTCTCCCTTAAGGATAACGTAATCCTCGGTTAAATCATCCAAGTCATCAGGTTGGGCACACCGCAATTCAGACCACTCTTGTTTCTCAGCATCTTCTAAAATCCACAACACCATCTCATCGAATCTAAAATCTACACAGCCCAATTTCCCATTGTAGTTTAAAAGAGAAGAAGAATTACGCGATTCTTCGGGTGCTTCAATCAGGTCCAGCTTCTCAGATCTAACATCGAATCTAATTATTCCTGAGCTGCCTTCAGCTATATAGTAGTATATAGCACCATTGATGCATATCCCTTCATGGACATCGTGATATCTAACACCTTTGGTGATTTCAATCTTTCTCCACTCTTTTTGTTGAGACTGCAATGTGAAAACGTAATGCTCCAGTTGGCAACCTTTTTTCCCACGCTTAGCGCGGTGACGATTGAACATCATTACACACAACACTTTGTATTGATCTCCCACCGGATCGTACCCGAGACGTGCGAAAACTTGTCTCCCGTTGGAGACAACATCCGGCAGTTTCACTATTTGTCTAGTGGTCGGATTACAAACCGCGATCGAGGAGCCACGGGTGCAGCAGACGAAACCGTTCACGGGACGAGTTCTGATGTAGTAGACCAGATCCGAGATCGTCAT
>NC_025704.1:12662248-12703475 GCF_000633955.1 Camelina sativa
GTGAAAAGGAAACGAGGCCGAGTCTTTGACCTAATCAGAAACGAGTCGGCGAAATCTTTACTGCGGATGATTGAGAACCACAGCTTCGACACATACTGAAATCGGATGAGGGCTTCACCTGGAAGTCTACAGAGTATCTCTACAGTGAGATCAAGAGGGATGAATTTTGTGGAGCTTCCGTTGAGGCGCTTACGTGAGGGAGACGATTCTGAATCTTCCATGGCCGCTGGTGGTGATGAATCGTTGTGATGATCCACACACAACCCTAATAACAACTACAAAATTGTAAAGATGATGTTATTTACTCATGTAACAATATTTACAATTTTTAACTATACATTACTAACCCATTATGTTGCAGGCCCATCTAACCCATTATGTTGCTGATTTTGAGTTGACTAATCATTTTATTTTTTTCCCCTAATTTGGTTAGATCGAGAGAATTATCTTCGTTTAGGTAATCATTTCACTGTTGGTGTTTTAGAGTTTGAACTCAGGATACAAAATTATTACATGGACTACTAAAGAAGTAAAATTGTAGTTATTTACTTATTTACAATATTTAATTATGTTAAATAACCCATATTGCTGCTGATACTGTTAGGGCCATCTAAAGTGGACTTACGTTTACAAGTTTCAACTCAAGATTTTGGTAGATAGAGAGGAGTATCATTTGTTATTTCATCTATAACTTGGTGATCAAGAGGATACCAAAAGGCAATAAGAGAAGAGTACACTTATAGAGAAAATGAGTGGAAGAAGGATGCAATATCAGCCGATGAAGTTAACAAATGTGTATATTAAACAGGGAAAAGCTTGGAAAAAATAGAACAAGAAAATAAGTTCACTGAGCCTTTACTTTACATACAACTTGTAAGTTGTCATCATTTATTCATCATTTATTCACTTTCGTAATATTGGTACTGCTCATGGGTAGTTACAGATCAACCATTTTTATTTATACATATACATCAATCACTTCATTGATAAACATTTGTAGTTATATAGAGAAGCCAAGACCGAAGCAAGAAACCGGTTTTTCAAAAGGACAATTCAAAAGAAACCGGGGGACTTGATTCATTCATTCATGGTGCATACATACATTCTCATTCATGCATAATTGCTTCTTAGTTCACTGCTTGCTGATTAGATTCATTGTTTCCTCTACTTCTTCCTGTTTTTGCTTGTCTCACTGGTTGCTTCTTTCATGGCTTGCGTAATTTTAATTTATTTACTAGCCATAATTATTACAATTTAAATTGTGAATTAGTCTTTCATCTGTTTCAATATTTATTTGTATTTCTCTCTTTACATTTCAAAATTTGACAATTTCTACCGTGTTGTTTTTTTTTTTTAATGATTTATAGTGATATTATACGTTGTTGTTGAACTCAAATTGGAATTTGTAAACAGCCGGTGTGTGTGGCTTCAACAACTCCTTTGTAATGATCTTCCAATCAATAAAAAGCTTGTTCGACGAAAGGAAAAAAAAAAAGTTTAACTCAAATTGAACCGGACACAGAATGAGAAGAGTAGGAAAAACCGAAATTTCAATCATCTTCTCTGTAAAGGTAGACTTTTTTTTTTCCAAATTGAAGCAACTGTCGACATATTCATTCGAATTATCTAACCGAAAATGTTCCAAAACCAACTAAGTATTTTGTCTAGACAAATCAAATACCTTTACTTCTCATATCCATCCATCTACACATGCGATTCAGTTTTTCAGAATCAAAGCAATGTTCTCTTCCTTCTTCCTATACAATCTTCTTGCATAGATAGTTTCTCTGAAGTAGAACTTCAACCAAGATTTTCGGATAGAGTTGCTTTGATTGTAAATGTAAACCAAACAAAAGTCATACGATTGAATTGAATGGAACAAAGCTAATGAAATCTCATCTCACAAGTACATAATATTCTCAACGAAACCAGGAAAACTCAAAATCTCACGAGTTCGCTTACCAATCCCATAAACACGTCTAAATTCATCATCAGCAATTCCTTCGATATCCACTCTTCGTATGCTCTCTCTTTGAAAATCGTAATACCAAACACTAAACGGTATAGATGACTTTAACCGTGAACCAATTATAATAAGCTCACCCGTACGAATCTCTCCCTTAAGGTTAACGTAACCCTTAAGTACATTATACAAGTCAGAAGGTCGGGCACACCTTGTTTCAGACCACTCTTGTTTCTCAGCATCTTCTAAAATCCACAACACCACCTCATTGAATCCATCATATTCTATACCGCCCAATTTCCCGTTGTAGTTTAAAAGAGAAGAATCGTAAAATAACCTAATACGTGGTTTTTCGGGTGGTTGAATCAGGTCCAGCTTCTCAGATCTAACATCAAATCTAATTATTATTCTTGAGCTGCCTTCAGCTATATAGTATATAACACCATTGATGCATATTCCTTCACGGACATCGTAATAATATCTAACACTTTGGGTGATTTCAATCTTTCTCCACTCTTTTTGTTGAGACTGTAGTGTGAAAACGTAATGCTCCAGCTGGAAACCTTTTTTCCCACGCATAGCGCGGTCACGATTGAACATCATTACACACAACACTTTGTATTGATCTCCCACCGGATCGTACCCGAGACGTGCGTACACTTGTCTCCCGTTGGACTCAACATCCGGCAGTTTCACTATTTGTCTAGTGGTCGGATTACAAACCGCGATCGAAGAGCCACGCGTGCAGCAGACGAAACCGTTCACGGGACGAGATCTGATGTAGTAGACCAGATCCGAGATCGTCATGTCGTGCCTGGCGACAGCCGTGGAGGTTCTGTCGTTTCTTCCGTGTTCTGGAGCTGAGAAGATAAAACGTTTCCGCGAATCGAAGTGCTTGAAGGTGAAAAGGAAACGAGGTCGAGTCTTTGACCTAATCAGAAACGAGTCGGCGAAATCTTTACTGCGGATGGTTGAGAACCACAGCTTCGACACGGCTTGGAATCGGATGAGGGCTTCCCCTGGAAGTCTACAGAGTATCTCTACGGTGAGATCAAGAGGGATGAATTTTGTGGAGCTTCCGTTGAGGCGCTTACGTGAGGGAGACGATTCTGAATCTTCCATGGCCGCTGGTGGTGATGAATCGTTGAGATGATCCACACACAACCCTAACAACTACAAAATTGTAAAGATGATGTTATTAACTGTTTTAATTACACTAACTCAATTTTTAGTTAGAGGGGGTATTCAACTTATATTTTCAAGGATTTTTAAGTATTTTTAAAATCTTTTGTTATTCAATTGATGATTTTAAAATTTTTTATGAAATCCTATGTTATTCAATTAAGATTTTTATAAAATCTTTTAAAATAATTTAGAATCTCTTATTATTCAATCAATCTTATTATATAAAGTTGGGTTTTGAAAGTTAGCCATTAACAAGATTTTGACACGTGTCAAATTATTAATTTGAGATTTTGACATGTGTAAAAGTTAATATTTAATAGCATAAATTTGAGATAATGACAAAAAAACAAAAAAATTGTTTAAATAATATTAATAATGTAAAAAGATAATTATCAAAAATTACAAAAAATAAACAGTTTAAAAAAAAAATAATTATAAAGAGATCATATATTTCATAAAATTCAAAATTATAACATTATTTACTTATTTTTAATTTTAAGTTATTAATTAAAAAAAATAGAAAAGAGATTAAGAAAAATGTACAGTTGATTATTAATTCTAAAAAATGTAAATACTCACTTCTACATAAACATAAATCGTCTCACATTTTTCATCTAACAAAATAATTTATTCAAAAACACTGCTCTAAACTTTGTTCTATTGGTAAAAAAATTTTAATGAGAAGGTAAATTTTCTTTATTTTTTTAAACTAAAACTTTCTCCTACTTTCTCCTTTTTCAGTTTGGAATAAGTAAGAGATTAATATGTTGGCCCAAACAAAAATGTAAGATTAATATATGTGTTTTCTTTTTCTAATACTGTATTTAAATTTTATTGTAGTGTTTTTAGATTATTTTATTTAATTTCTATTTTCATCTCTGATTTGAGATTCATATATTACCTTGCTTATAATTTTCTATTATTTCTTTAATTATGTCAAATTAATTTTCTTCTAATTTTCAACTTTGATTGGTTGGTCATAGACGTTTTTTATGCAAACATAATTGTTACCATTCATTCAATCTCAAAGGAAGATAAAGAGTGGAACCCCATCAACATAATGGTTGGATAAAATAGGCTAATCAAACACAAACTTACAACAAACAATATTGATAGATAGGAAAAGCATAAACTGTTTTGTGTCATAATAATGTGTCAAAGACACTTCCATAAATACATTAAGAAATATAACATTAGTTACTATCAAAAGATTTTGTGACGTTGGAAAAGGGCTTTTAGTTTTATTGGTTGCCGGAGCATGCCACTTTGAGATAGCTAAAAGACGTAAACATGTTCTCTCCACACATGAGTAAGGCAGAGCCAAGGTTCTCTTCATGGTGGAAGAGGTTGGACGCCTGCAAGGTTATGTCCCCAAGGAAGGAAGGCGGAGCCACGGTTCCCTTCATGGTGGAGGAGGTTGGACACAAGGTTCTCTCCATAAGGGAGGAGGGCGAAGCCGAGGTTCTGTTTATGGTTGGTCATACACTATTGTGTGATACATCATTGATTAGTATACTATGTAATATACTTTTTATTTGAGAAGTTTCTTGAACCGATAATTTTAGTGTGTA
This sequence comes from Camelina sativa, assembly GCF_000633955.1. NCBI lineage: Eukaryota > Viridiplantae > Streptophyta > Magnoliopsida > Brassicales > Brassicaceae > Camelina > Camelina sativa. The sequence continues at coordinate 12,666,968 of NC_025704.1, forward strand.
AAGAAACTATGCAAAAGTGAAAATAAATAGACGTATAATAGTTGGCTGAATGTGTTTATATAGATATTTTCCTATGTGGTGGTAAAGAATATATTTGTAACATATAATATACTTAGATGTAAAAGATACACCTAATGGTTGGATAAAATAGGCTAATCATACACAAACTTACAACAAACATAGATAGATAGATTAGAAAACTATAAACTGTTTTTGATAGATCCATAGGAGCTCGGAGACAGAGGCTACATACATCATGATGTGTCAAAGACACTTCCATGAATACATTGGGAAATTTAACATTAGTTACTCTCAAAAGATTTTGTGACATTGGAAAAAGGCTTTTAGTTTCATTAGTTGCCGGAGCATGCCACATTGAGATAGCTAAAAGACGTAAATATGTTCTCTCCACACATGAGGAGGGAAAAACCAAGATTCTCTCGATAGTGGAGGAGGTCGGACGCATGTAAGACTATCTTCCCAAAAGAGGAAGGCGGAGCCAAGGTTCTCTTCATGGTGGAGGAGGTTGGACACATGATTCTCTCCATAAAAGAGGAGGGTGGAGCCGAGGTTCTCTCCATGGTTGGTTATACACTATTGTGATGATACATCATTGATTAATATACTATGTAATATATTCTTTATTCGAAAAGTTTCTTGAAACAATAATTTTAGTTATTAAGAAACTATGCAAAAGCTAAAATAAAGAGACATATAATAGTTGACGTAATGTGTTTATATAGATATTTTCCTAGGTAGTGATAAAGAATATATTTGTAACATACAATATACTTAGATGTAAAGAAATATACTTTTTAATGGTAACAGAAATCAAAAATTTGTAAATGGATATAAAACAGTGTATTATAGCAAAAAATGTTTTTTATAAATAACGTATAACAAATTTTAATATATTTTTGTTAAATTTAATCTTATTTACAAAAGTTTAAAACCCGCACATCGGGCAGGTCCTTATCTAGTAGTTTATAAAACCAACTTCAATTTTTTTTTTTTTTTTTTTTTGACAACAATAAAATTGACTAAAACAGCCAATCCGAAGGGACATTGTTAACGTAGGTAACTTGTTGCGGAAGCTTGCGGACTCGCCGTGCTAAATTATCCGCTTTACCATTCTGTGCGCGTGGGACGTAGACTACGTTGAAGGCAACGAACTCCTCCTTATCTGCCTGAATGTCCTCCAAATAAGGTAGAAAAGCTGGCCACTCTGTTGGCGAAGACACCATCTTCACTAAATCCGAGCAGTCGGTGAGGAAAATTACAGATTGATTATCCGCCCCAATCATGCATCGCATAGCCCAAATAAGGGCTTCGACCTCGGCATGAAGAGGAGTAAGGCTGCGTCGAAAGTTGGATGCCCCCATAGAAGGCGTATCACCCCAAGGGGACATACAAAACCATCCTCTACCCGTAAAACAATCCGTATCTTTCCAAGAACCATCAACAAAACACATATAGCTCGAAAAATAGCTAGGAACCTGAAACATCCGGTTTCCGCCAGGAACACCTACACTAGTATGTCCTGGAACCTCAAGCACATCCTCTATCTGAGCCAGAGCCCATGCTTTGGCCTCATCCTCCGCTATCCGTAAAATTGCAAGAGGATTCGAATCCAAATTACTGAACAATTTATCATTCCTCGCTTTCCAAATATACCATAGCATCCAGGGGAATACCTCAGAGGATGGTATATCATTGAACCGCCAAAAAAGACTATCCATGTTAGAATAAATTGATTCTGTTGGGAAAAAACCCAGACCCGTCGGGAACTGCGACAAAGCCCAAACCTGTCTGGCATTCAAAGAGGGTCTGATTTATCGTCTCCTCTTGAAGTCCACAAAGCCCACACAAAGCATCAGAACATATTCCCCGTTTCCTTAAATTTGCTGCAACCGCCACACAACCCGAAAGGACTTGCCACATAAAATGACGTATCTTCGGGGGACATCTAACCTTCCACAAAAACGCCCAGAGAGGAGCTATAGTCAGACCAAAAGTTGTCGTATCAGAGAAATCCCGCATATCTGAGCGGAGAACGTGATACCCTGACTTAACCGAATATTTACCAGACGTAGTAAAATGCCACCCCAACAAATCCGGTTTATCCGGTGATCGCAAAGGTATGGCAGAAATTACAGCCACATCTTCCGGTACAAAAGTAGCCTGAAGCTGAGCCATATCCTATGTATTAGAATCCCTGGTAATAAAATTTGAAACTCGGAGTAGGGGATCATGAAGAGAACCACTACTTAATGCTCGTCTTGGGAATTGAGCAGGAATCCATGGGTCCGTCCATACAGAGATAGAAGACCCGGATCCTACCCGTTTAATTAGTCCTTTGTTTACCAGAGAGCGAGCAGAAACTATACTCCGCCACCCATAAGACGAGGAGTAACATTACTTGGATCCAACGGATCAGAATGCCGATAATAGCGACCTTTAAACACCCGTGCAAAAAGAGAGTCGGGAACCGTAATTAGCCGCCATAATTGTTTAGCAAGTAACGCCATGTTGTATTCATCTAAACATCTGTAACCCAATCCCCCAGTATTTTTGCTGTGGCACAACTTGTCCCAAGCAATCCAGTGCATACCCCTCGTCTGCCAAGACGAACTCCACCAGAAATTCGAGACCGCACTAGTCAATTTCCGAGTTACCGTTTTTGGTAATCTAAAGCACGTCATCACAAAGGTCGGGACCGCCGTAGCTACAGATTTTATCATAACTTCCTTTCCCCCTCTAGATAACAATCGTGCAGGCCAACTACTAACCCGAGCCTGAAGCTTATCCTGAACAAACGAAAATATTTTTGTTTTAGAGCCACCCAGGCTCTCCGGAATTCTTAAATACGAGCTCATTCCACCTAGATTTGTTATCCCCAAAACTCCCTTTAGTTCCTCCCTAAGTCCTCCATCCACTGTATGCCCAAATTGGACAGAGGATTTCTGAAAATTGATCTGCTGACCAGAGACCGATTCATACTGCTTGAGAATCCCCAACACCACCTCACATTGTTCCCTAGTAGCCTTACAGAAAAATAAACTATCATCCGCAAATAACAAATGAGAAATAGGAGGGCTTGCAGTAGAGACCCTTATACCAGTAATAAGTTTGGCCTCTTCTGCACGCCTGAAATGGCCGATAAGCACCTCCGTACAAAGAATAAAAAGATATGGCGAGAGAGGATCCCCCTGCCTCAACCCCCGATCCGGAATAATGGACCCGTGTGGGGATCCATTAATTAAGACCCTGTACTGAACCGAAGTCACAGACCACATTATCCAAGATATCCACTTCTCACAAAAACCAAAATTTCTGAGCAAGTGTTCGACAAACTGCCATTCCACCCGGTCATAAGCCTTGCTCATATCTGTCTTCATAGCCATAAATTTTCCTTTATAGGATGGATTAGTACGGAGACCATGGAACATTTCCTGAGCAATTAATATATTATCCAAAATAAGGCGTCCCGCTACAAAAGCCGACTGCGTTTCCGAGACCAACGAAGAGAGGAGAGGATGTAATCGTTGACACAAAACCTTTGAAATAATTTTATACCCAACATTGCACAAGCTAATAGGGCGTAACTCTGTCATCCGGGTTGGTTTATCCACCTTCGGAATGAGACAAATGTTTGTTTCATTCAACCGTTTATCAAAAACTCCTTCCTGAAGAAAGGAATTGACCATGAAAACCAAATCAGCTTTGATCGTGCCCCATGCTTTCTGATAAAATAATGCTGTCATACCATCCGGACCCGGAGCTTTATCCGGATGCATCATAAATAGAGCCTGTTTTATTTCAGACTCAGTAGCCTCCCGGGTTAGAGAATCATTGTCTGCCTGACTGACCGATGGAGTAATCACTGCTAGGCTCTCCGCAAAATCTATGGGATTCGAAGAAGTGAAAAGCTCCTGAAAATAAGACACTGCAATATGTTGAACCTCACTGTCCCGTGTTAACCAAGTACCTGTCTGATCATGAAGACCAACAATTTGGTTCCGCACCCGTCTCTGTTTTGTCTGAGCATGGAAATAACTAGTATTGTAATCACCAAATCTCATCCATCGGCTCCTACTTTTCTGATACCAATATACCTCCTCATCCCGATATGCCTCCCTAAGTTTCCAAGTAAGCTCTGCTATCTCTTCCACCGACGTACTATCATTTTCTTGTGCCACCGCTATTTTTTCTTTTAGATCCTCAATTGTCTCCCGCCCATACTGTACCTGCGTGTGTCTCCACTGAGAAATAGCCCGCCGGCAAGTAGTAATTTTATCCACTAAAGAGGCATTCGAGGAATTGACCCCCGCACCCCATCCTTCCGCTACAGCTTCGAAAAATCCTTCTTTATCCAGCCAGCGTCTATCAAAGCGGAAATTGTTCCTCCCCTGCCGACGTTTGGCTTCAATAACAGCTAAAACCGGTTTATGATCCGAAGCAACCATTGGTAAATAATCCGTGAAGGAATCCGTGAACAAATCATGCCACTGTTTGTTTGCTAACGCTCTATCTAACCGACATCTTATCGGTTTCTTATTCCGCCAACCTCTCCATGAAAGGCTATCACCCAAAGAGGGAAACTCTAATAACCCACAATGGCGAATCATGGTATTAAAAGACACAAAGGAAGAAGCATGACGCAACTTCCCACCCCTCTTCTCATGGTTACCTTTGATTTCATTGAAATCTCCAATTAAAAACCAAGGTTGATCTCTGGCTAAGTTGCGTTTTGGAACCGGATCACCATAAACAAAAGATAAGTAAATTGTTTGTCCTTTATAAGTTAACTCCACATCAATTAGTCTATTAGACTCAAATAAAACAGAAACATTATTATTTTTATTGTCATTGTAAAACAATGCCAAACCACCACTTGAACCAATAGGGTCTACAGTTTTTAAAGCAGAATAACCAAAATGACCAACAAAAGGTTCTAAAATTGAAAAAGGTTGTCTTGTTTCAGACAAAAACAAAAAATCAGGCTTGTGCTGCTTCCATAAATCCCTGAGATATCCAACAGTAGCTTTGTTGCCCAGCCCCTGACAATTCCAACTTAATATCTTCATTTAATGAATTTCGGAACTGGTGGCTTAGCTCCACCTGCTATACCCTTCTCCACCTCCTGTGGTTTCTGGGCACCATTATCCGCAACCAAGGCAGCACTCTTGAGAGCGGTCCACAACTGTTTCTTGCCCAAGCGGAACCACAAGATCCCCAACGGAAACAGAGGGTGCAGGCACTTCGTGTTGTGACTCCCCTACATTCACCAAAGCACCCGAAGCATCCGTTTCTGCAGCAACGACAGCAACCTTTGGATCCTCATCCTGGAACAGAGCCTTGCGGACCACCTTAGCAGGACGAGAGTCACCCGCAATATCCTCACCAACCGGGACAGTCACCTCCGCCTTGGTCTCCGAATGAACAGCAGACCTCCGTGCTGCTTCTCCCAGATGCCGATGATCATACGTCTGATATCGGCGCTGTTTTGTTACCGGACCACCAACTGGAAACACCGGTTTCCCCTTGGACCCCTTGTCGACCCTCCCCTCGAGAGGCCTCTTCCCATCAGCCTTAGAACCTTTGTACCCCTCCGACTTAACTGCTCCCTTATAACTCTGATAACGCCTATCAGCATCATCTCGAGGCAGGACAGTTGGTTCTTGAGTAGGCTCCTCCAGAAGAGGACAATGATCTTCATCATGACACATACTGAAGCACTTACGACAATACCCAAACAATCTTTCATACCGTAGAGAGACAGTAGTTTCTTCACCATTAAAGAACTCTACCTCGGTTTCAAAGCTTAGACACTTGAGACCGTTGACCGTCACTTGAACCCTCCCCCCGTCAATATCCACATCCAGCACAGTCCCCAGGGCTTCACCAATACTCTTGAAGGTCGGAGCAGCCCAAAATTGGAAAGGGACTCCCATAACACGGACCCAAAACGTCAAGCTCGAAGGGTAGGACGAGTCCACATTCGGACACCAGCGGACCATGGAGGCCATCCAATGGTCGAAGTGAAATGGAGCCAGCTTCAAAACCTCCACCATATCAGTTTTGTCATCAAAGTCGAACTGAAACTTCCCCATTCCCAAATCTGCACCTACCACCTTGCCCTCAAGGTGCCAGATCCTGGGAAACATCACCAGGAGAGCCTTCATATCCTGAGCCCTCGGATTCAAGCATCGACCCACCACCGTTTTAGCATAACCTTCGATGAGCGCCTTATCAAAGAAAGGAACCTTGACTTTGTGCTTCACGACTGAAGGAATCACCCCTTTCGCACTCGAACTCTGACCCAACATCAAACTTTGAGACATGGTAACAAATAAGACCACAGAAGTTTCGAAAAAAAAGAAGACAAATTGCAACAAATCGAAGAAAGAAAGAAGAACACAATTGAGATGATGTTGCTGTCTGACTCGAGGTTCATATTTATACTCAACCGCCAACCCCATTCGCCAAATCATCACACCAAATCTAACCATTAATCCTCGTATCTGCATATCCCAGCAGAGAAACAATCTCCCCGTAATAAAGAAAAACCACCAAAGCGAATCAAACCAGAGAGAAATCAGGGCCAATATCAAAGCCCGTTCAACAGCACACAACCTCTGTACAAATCCAGAAAACCAAAGATACCAATCTTGCCGCTGTGTTGTTATAAAAATCTTCGCAGATACTCTCCACAGATCGCTGAACCGTGAATCACGCGACAGCTCATAGTCAACACACACATCGTACGAGAAACCACAGAAATCCACCATGAGAACCATAAACCCGTCGATCCACCGAATCCACTGCGAAATTGAAATCATCAATGCCAGAATCACCTTCTCACATAAATGAAAAGAAATCGTAATATGTAACGAGATAGAAGCAACCATCTCACCCCAACGGAAGGACCAGCCGATCCAGCTTTCCTTATTTGATCTGAACTCGCGAATCAGAAGATGCACCCCGAATTGCCATAGATCCGCTTTAAACAGAGACCCCCATATCTCCCCCAGATCAGTAGCCCAAAGCCCCGGAGATTGCTTCAATCGCGAGATACGCGTTGTAGCATCTGACCGAAAATCACACCAAATATCCCCCCATATCTCGTGGAGAAATCCCAGAAAACACAACCGAAGATCTCCATCAGATCGACCAAATAGATACCGGCAATAGCTCTGAGAGCCCCAAAAACGAAACCGACGACCGCCGCACAATCCCATCAAAACCCTAGAATCGCCATCTCCATTGCCTCTCTCTCTCTGCTTTTCTCTGCTTTTTGTATTGACTAACTTCAAATTTCTTGTTATTCATAATATCACAATTTGTTTAGAATGCTACTTTGAATGATTTCATTTTTAAAAAATAAACAGTCATAAAAGATAACTCAGGCAACTATAATCTCCTCAGATCAGCAGCCACCTTCTCCACCTGTAAACCACTAGAAGTCACTCATTGCGACGCTAACCTCAACTCAAAGCACCAGCAGCAACAAAACAAAACCAATATTAGGGGAAAAAAGTAAACCACGAAACAAGATATACTAATGATACTGACGAAAAGGAGATGTTATAAAGAACCACCACCGGCAGCCAAAACATCACCAAAGCAGTAACACCGGAGCTACTGGTAAGCTCAAAATGGAGACCCCAAGACAATAACCAAACACCCGACGCATCACAAAGGACACCCTCCTAAAAGATATGCTTCAGACATATTTGACCAACAGAGAAGCGTCCATTCTAACGCCAAGCCTTATCGTCGAGGAAGATGACCAAAACTGAAAATTACCGGAAGCATTGTCAAGAATACCTATCCGAAGGAGAGAAGCTAGAGTGGTCAGGCTTCAGCATCTATACGAGACGAAGGGATAAGCCGAGCAAAACAAACACGACTCGCTCCGAATCAGACACCAAATCCACTCGCAAAGGCTATGCTCCGACGGATGAGATCGATGCCACACGGTGAAGACAGAGACGGCAAATCTTCATGACTATGATTTATTTTAGATTGTTTTCATTCATGACACTTTGTTTCCTCTGTTTTGGTTTTTGTCACATTCATGTTTCACGTTTGCTTCTCTTTTATTAGACTAAATGAAGAAGAGGCGATGTGTTGGAGTTAACAGACACATAACAAAGACGTTAACAGAGCTTAAAAGAGCTTGTTTGTTAGACGTTAAGTCCATTGTTGTATAGTAATTTAGCTTCACTATATATGTGTTTGTACAGTGACTTGATTCATTCAATGAGAAAATTCAGATTACTTTACTTCTTCTAATATCTTTTTTTCTTTTTTTCCTCACATTCACGTTTTCTTCTCTCTCTCTCTGTTTTGGTTCTTGATTGTTTGCTTCTCTCTCTCTCCTTCTCCACGACATTATTTCCTTTGGGCTTTTCCTCATCTTCTTCACTTAGCTTCTTCCTCTGTTCTTCATCTCACTTAAAGCTTTGTTTCTTTGTTGCAGGATTTAAAGCTTCACAACTTTGTTTTGTGTCTTTTACAGAGTCTGTGAAATAAAGACTCTGTGGTGGTGTCTCATCGGCATCTCTCACAACTTCATAAATATTTTGCTATAGAATTTTTTTCTGTGTGTTGTAATTTACTATAAAATCTTATAGAATCTCATAAAATCACATTTCATTTTCTAAAAAGAAAAAGGGAATATTAGAAAAAAGATCTTTTCAAAAACATTTGTCCATCTATACTTTTTTTTTTGTAGGTTTGGTTATATAGGTTTTAATTTACTTTTTAACCCAGTTTTGCCCTCATTTTTCAAAAACAAAAAAAAATATATAAATAAATTTTGAAAGTAAATTTATATCCAAAAATAAGAAAACAAAATAGAAACCTAAGCCTCTAATTCACTGAGAGACTTCTACAAGACTAAAACCTTTTTTTCTTTTACAACGGGAGGAGAATCAACTTTAACCTTTGTGGGTAAATAACTGAATTCCACATCAAACATACTTTGCTCTAATTCATAGTCTTCTGAAACCATCACCTTCAACTTTTCAAAAGACGTAGTGGGTTGCAAAGTCAGTAAGCTCGCACATTTTTCTTCATCATCAATAAATCTTCACTCTTTGTTGGCATCTAGTGACCATACACCACAAGTAACGTAGATTTGTATCATAAACAAGTAAGTGAAATTTTCGTGGAAGGTGGAAGAGATGGTAAACAACCGATCATGAGATCATAAGTTATGTCGAATGTCAATTTTTGCTGTTTTTGTCTTTCTTCTAAATAATTTAGAATACACATTCTAAAATACTCTACAGATTATAAATTCTAAAATGTTAATGATATATCTTTTACTTCTTTTAGTATACAGTGTAAAACGTAGAAAATATATTCTGAATTGATGTAGAATGAAGAAAAATATAGAATACATATTCTTAATTTGGTAAAACATTCAAAATTCAATTTCTGAAGTTTTTAGAATAAATTTTCTTCTAAACTTCTTGGAACATGTACAAACTGTAGAAGAATAATCTAAATTTTTCAGAATTTGAAAAAATCATAGAATGTCTTTTCTGAACAATTTAGACTAAAAATCATCAATTTATAAACTGATTTTTGACACCCAAAATATTTTTTTTACACAGTTGTATACTAACATGGGTTTACTGTTTATTTTTTGGTTTAAACTCCTAAAAATTTTACTATATCTATTAGTAAGGACATTTTCGTCACAATTGATAATCTTAAAAAAAAAGTGTATATGGACAAATGTTTAGTAAAAATTCATTTATTTATAATTTTCCCAAAGAAAAATAAAAAAAAATCTAAAACACAATCAAATTTTCCTAAAATTATCCTAAATCTTTCAAAATACTACCAAATCCTTTTTAAATTGAATACCCCCTCTTAAAGTTAATAACCCGTTATGTTGCTGATAAGCCCATCTAAAGTGGACTATCTCAAATGTTTTTTCTTCTTTGGGCCGGAAGAGTTGACTTTAAAAAATAAAATAAAAAAATTGTGCAAAAGAAATGCATTAATTCAGAGTTGACTAATAATAAAAAGCCGTATCGTCGTCGTCCTCATCAGAACTTAAAAGTGAGAGCTACTGAGGGTGAGTCCCGAGAAAATCAGAACTTCTCTTTTTGGGTATGAACTAAATTTTCTGATGTAACGATTCATTCACTAGAATTTTTTTTTTAATTTTTTTTTTGTTTCATATTTTGGTTAGATCGAGAGAATCGTCTTACTGTTGGTGTTTTAGAGTTTGAACTCAGGATTTTGGGTAGATAGAAGAGAATCATTTGTTATATTGAAATTTGGATTTGGTCGATGCATTGCAGAAGGTATACATCTCTGCCTCTTTGTAATGGCCGAGGCAGTATAGCATTTGGATTGCAGAAGCTATGGGAGCTACTAATTCGAGAATCGAATAGGCTAAAAGGAGTCCATGAACAAGCTACGGAACTCCAAAGCGATCTGAGACGGCTAAAATCGTTTGTGAAGGATGCAGAAACTAAGAAGAGAAAAAGCGAGAGAGTGAGAAACTGTGTGGGTGATATTGTAGAGATTGTGTATGATGCTGAGGACGTAATCGAGAGTTTTCTTATCAAAGAAGAGAGGCGTGTAAGAGAAAGAAGAGGGTTTAAGAAGCATTTAAAGAGTGTTTCTTGTGTTACATTTGCTAACCAGGAGTTTTGTTCACAAATCAGAAGCATTATCACTAGGATCTCCAAGGTAATAGATAACATGGAGAGATTTGGAGTGAGAGAGATCATCGACAAACAAGAAGAAGAAGAAGACCTATTGGGTCATCTCGTGGAGATACGACAATCTTTTCCTAGCGTTTCTGAAAGCAGCCTTGTTGCTGTGGAGCCTAGTGTTGAAGAGCTAGTGAGTCATATTGTAGGGGAGGATGGTGTTCAAGTGGTTTCGATATGTGGGATGGGCGGTGTTGGGAAAACCACTCTAGCTAGACAAGTTTTTCATCATGAGATGGTGCGGCGTCATTTCAGTGGATTCGCTTGGGTTTTTGTTTCACAAGAGTGTAGACAGAAGCATGTGTGGCGGGTGATGTTACAGAGCCTTAGGCCGAAAAATGAGGAACAGAGGATTTTGGAGATGACAGTGTCTGGACTCCAAGATGAGCTGTTTAAGTTACTTGAAACCGAGAAATGTTTGATTGTCCTTGATGACATTTGGAGCAGTGCAGCTTGGGAGCTTATAAAGCCAGCTTTTCCACATACATCAGGTGACTCGTAACCATGAATCATAATGTTTTTTTAGGTACAAAATGTTAGAAAACAAAAGCATTCGTCTCAGCTGGTGTCTAATATTAATTGAACCATGTTCAGGTAGCAAGGTTTTACTCACTTCTAGGAATGAGGGTGTTGGTTTGCATCCAGATCTAAAAGCCGTTATCTTTAGGCCTAGATGCCTAACTCATGAAGAAAGCTGGGAAGTTTTTCAGAAGATGGCTTTTTTTGGGAGAAACGATATAGGTATGTCCATTAATGAGTTCAAAGGTCTTTGCATTTTATGGAAGTAGTCCAATTGTTAAAACAGAATGAGCTAAGAGTCTTATGTTTTGTGTGTAGAGTTTCAGGTTGATGATTTAATGGAAGAGATTCAACAAATGCTCAAACATTGTGGAGGGTTACCATTAGCTTTGAAAACTCTTGGAGGGTTGTTAGCTACAAAACGCACTGCGTCCGGGTGGAGAAAGGTACACAACAATATTGGATCTCATATTGTAGGAGAGATTGGTGAAAATGGCGGCATTGGTAGTTTGGTATTCAATGTGTTAACTTTGAGTTATGAAGATTTACCTTGTCATTTGAAGCACTGCTTTCTTTACCTTGCCCATTTCCCGGAAGATTATGATATACAAACAGAGACATTGTTCAATTACTGGGTCGCAGAAGGAATAGTGACGGTGCATAATGAAGAGAATACTATTGTAGATATAGCTGAGGATTATTTGGAAGAGTTGGTTAAAAGGAGTATGGTATTAGTGGGGAAGAGGAACACTGTGACATCAAGAATTGAATCTTGTCGTCTGCATGACATTGTTAGAGAAGTCTGTTTATTTAAAGCCAAAGAAGAGAATTTCATACAATTTTTCAATGCTCAGAGCCTTGTCACGAATGCTACTAACGCTCCATCACCTACTCTATCCACCAACAGATCACGCAGACTCGCTGTACATTTAGTTGATGATGACGAAAATGAACCTAGTATATTTCAGCAGAGACAGATTCAAAACCCCAAAGCAAGGACCCTTTTGTATATCACTAGAGATTTCAGTCCTTGGATATTATCATCCGCAAGTTATCGAGGTTTAGGATCACTTAGAGTCTTGGATCTCTTTGGAGCTCAATTCAGAAGACGCAAGTTACCTAAGAGCATAGGGAAGCTCATCCACTTGAGGTACCTGAGTTTGAAAGAGACAAACTTGTCTGTATTGCCGTCTTCTCTAGGGAATCTTGTGCTGTTGGTTTATTTGGATTTAGAGATTTACGAGACAGTGGTTCACATACCAAATGTCTTAAAGAAGATGAAGAAGCTGAGATATCTTATGTTACCCGATGAACTCAGCACTAAAACAAAGTTGGAGCTAAGTGCTTTAGTGAAGTTGGAGACCCTCAAGAACTTCTCGCTACATCACAGTAGCGCTAAAGATCTCACCAATATGACCAAACTCAGAACGTTGTGGATCTATTGTGCCTCCATTAACCCTGGAGAGGAAGTTTTACCTTTGTCGCTTGGTGCATCACTGAAACAGTTGGAGGAGTTGATGTTATACAATAAAAGAAACGGCCAGGCCCAAGCCGTGACGATCGATGCAGGAGCCTTTGTTTCCGGTTTTGTAAGACTCAACCAGTTAAGTTTTGATATAAAGATAGATAAGTTACCTAATGAACTTCAATTCCCTTCCCGGATCGCCTCTGTTTCTTTATCCTCTTGTGACCTACCCGAGGATCCAATGCCAGTTCTCGAGAAGCTACATAGCTTGAAAATAGTTAGCTTAGAACTGAATGCTTTCACAGGGAGGAAAATGGTCTGCTCAAAAGCCGGCTTCCCTAAATTGCACACGCTAGAGTTTTCGATACTTGATAATCTTGAAGAGTGGGTCGTAGAAGATGAGTCAATGCCGTGTCTTTGTCATTTAGAGATCAATGACTGCAGGAAGTTGAAGAGTCTTCCTGGTAGATTAAGATACATCACTACTTTAGAGGAGCTTTGATATAGGAACCCAGATGAGGGAACCCACGTGGATAGATGGAAATAGGCAAATGGTTGATAACACTGTTTTGCCTATTCAGTGGATGATAGATGGAGTGCAGTGAAGAGATGGTGAATAGACAAATGGTTGAAAACACTGTTCTGTCTATTCGGTAGCAGTGGAAGATGAAAGGATAGATGGGTGGATTGAGGGACGCCACACAGATCTGTGAAAGGATCTATGATAAGTCAAATCTCAGTCTTCAAGGATTCACACACAAGAAGAAGGAGAAAAGGGTGGTTGCTTCTATCTCAGAAGAAAACCTAAGAAAACTCTCATTTTATTTCATTAAAACTTGAAAGGTTACAATGCTGAGAAGGGACCTTATATAATGGTCCAGCAGCGGGGGACCTTCTAGGGTCGAAATTTATTACAAATAAAAGGACTAAACTTGCAAAAACAACAGACTCGATTTTAGGACTTAAATAAATAAAAAGACTCATAAAGACCCAACGGTCGATTCCTGCAAAACAAGAAAGAACCAACATTTATTATTTGAATTCAAACACTTACCTTGATAATAGCTCTCATGCACGCTCCAGCCCTTCATTGATTGCTTCGGAAATGATGAAAAGAACGGGTTCTTTAATTCCTTGTAGAACTGGCAAAAATGATGCTTGTGGAGTCTTCTCTTTGGAATCTTCTAGTTCAATGAGAGTAATCAGACTTGCAATGGACTTGTTGAATTGTTCCCTTAAGGTCCTTGCTCCCAGCCTTGTCATAGGTTTGTGTATCATTGTTGGCAGAACGGGTTCTTCAGGAAATGGTAGAACGGGTTCTTGGGAAATGGCAGAACGGGTTCTTCCGGAAATTTACTATTGATGTCCTCATCAAGCTTAGAGTAGGATGGATGAAGAATGAATTCAAGGATAAGTTAATCCAAGGTGGAGAAGATCACTACAAAATACAACATGTATCTTATGTTGTGTTCTACAATTGCGGGGACGAATAAGAAAGAAGTACGAGAACAATGATCAACATAAATGCTCAAATACACTTGTTTTATAGTGCTTTTTTGATAAAATAATATAAAAAGTATAATACTTTGAAAATACGATAATTATTTTTACATATTTAGTAAAAATAGCATAAAATTTATCCGTGTCTTAAGTGGATTACTAGTAATTAGCTTTAGAAACCTAGTTAAAATTTGTAAAATATCTTTTTACTTGAGTTGAGTAAATAACATCATCATCTTTAGGTTCTATAAGTCAATAGTGTTTGGTGGTGGATCCGCTAATGGTTGGAACCAATCCAGTAAATTAGAAGAAACTATATATATAGCCTCATAAGTATTAAAAAAAGAAGAGTTTATCCTTGGTGGGTAACACGTCCTCCATGTTAGCAAAATACTCTAAAGCATGCGAATCAGTCAGAGCATTCTCTCGATTTTCAAGCACTTTATAAAGAAGTTTGAAGAAACCATATAGAACGTCGGGCCCGTAGTAGCACCATTCGTCCTGATCAGGTTTTGGGAACGCCTTAACACTCTCGAATACCCAACAACAAGCCGCACATAAAAAAGGTACTTGCTGTCAGTTGGCTTCAAAAACTCAAACTGTGGGTTCTCAAACACACTCTTCATCAATTCCCGCCGAAAATAAATCCCATAAACAGCCACAAACTGCGCCGTGTGCTTGATAGTATAAAGCTCCTTGCGCTTGATCGTGACTCCTGGAGGAGGAAATGCGAACTTGAGAGGAACCCTGAATGGAGGCTGAAGATAGCATTGTGGAGCGTCAGGTTGGATATCCTTGTTCTGAGTAAGCTTTTCATGGCAAGGACCCAAGGTCCTGAATCTTGCATCATTCACATTACTTGAGGTTTCTGAATTTGCATCATTGTATGGTGCAGGTTGCATCATCCCCAATGGAGGCAGCATCTGTGGTGGTGGTGATCGCAACACGTTATCCTCCATGTTAGCAAAATACTCAAAAGCAAGCAAATCATACATGGCCATCTCCACTTCCTCCTTCTCCTCCTCCTCCTCCTCCTTTTCAAGAATTTGATAAACAAGCTTGAGGTTATTGAATCAAACACAAACTCTTTGACAAATAACTCTCGTATATTGCCTTAGAAACTTCTCAAAACTAATGCAATCTCAATCTCTCTAATCTCACAAGTGTTGTTACAACCCAACAACTCCTTATATATAGAGAGACCTTTTAATATTTCTTATTTAACTAAACAATTAGATAACTCCTCAATTGTTCTAATCCTAATCCTCTTAGGAAACCATTACTCGGTGGGATTAGGATAACTTAAACCTCAAGCTAGTTCAAGCTTATCCTCAACAATCACCCCCTTAAGCTTGAAGTTCTTGTTGGACACATCATGGACACCAATAGACTCTCTCATTTCTCTTAACTTGATCCTCCCAAGCGGCTTGGTTAAGATATCCGCCTTTTGTTCAACACCAGGAACATGATCAACCTCCACTTGTTCGTTCTCGACACACTCAAGGATAAAATGATACTTCTTGTGTATATGCTTGCTGCGGCCGTGGAAAACAGGATTTCTGGTGAGTGCTATAGCTGACTTGTTATCAATACAAATCATCACCTTCCTTAGAGCTTCTCCTGTAACTTTAGAAAATAACTCCTGCAACCATATTGCCTGCTTTGCAGCTTCTGTAGCAGACATGAACTCTGCTTCACAGGAGGATAATGCCACTGTTTCCTGTTTTTGAGAACACCAAGAAACTGGACACCCATTAAGATAAAAGATATAGCCGCCTGTACTCTTACTATCATCTTCATCCACATTGTGACTGCTATCACAATATCCTATCAACCCTGTGTTGTTTCCTCGCTTGAATGTAAGACCAAATTCTTTAGTCCCTTGTAAGTATCTCAACACGTGCTTCAGTGCTGCACCATGACTCTTCTTAGGGCTATGCATATAGCGACTCAACATTCCAACAGCAAACGAGAGATCAGGTCGAGTGTGAATCAAATACCGGAGACAACCAATACTTCTCCTATAGTCATGTTCATTAATAGACTGTTATGCCAAAGCCTTAGAGAGTTTAGTACCAGAGTCCATCGGAGTTTGAACTGCATTACTCTCATTCATACCAGCATCCTCGAGAATCTTTGAAGCATACCTCCCCTGTTTCAAAGTAATTCCACCATTTTCTTGCAAAACCTCAATACCAAGATAGTATGTCAATCTTCCCAGGTCACTCATCTCAAACCTGGCCGACATACTATGTTTATACTCATGAATCAATTTCTTGTTACTACCAGTAACAAGAAGATCATCAACATAGACAGCGACCACCAACAAGTCTTCTTTATCTTGTCTTCAATATAGAGCAGGCTCTTTGGCACAACGAACGAAGCTCAACTCCATTAAGATCTGATTAAGCTTGTGGTTCCATGCTCGCGGAGCTTGACGCAGACCATAGAGGGCTTTGTTCAACTTGTATACCAAACCCTCACTACCTTTCTTCTTATAACCTTCAGGCTGTGAAACGAATACCTCCTCTCTGAGATCGCCGTGTAAGAAGGCAGTTTTTACATCCAAATGATGTATTTCCCATCCTCTGGAAGCAGCCAATGCGATTATGAACCGGATTGTCTTGAGTCGTGCCACCGGAGCAAACACTTCGTCGAAATCAATTTCGTGTTTCTGAACATATCCTTTGGCGACTAACCTTGCCTTATGCTTATTAATGCTCCCATCTGAATTGCGCTTAACATTGAAAACCCATTTCAAGCCAATCGGTTTAATACCAGCTGGTAATTCCACTAAGTTCCATGTTCTGTTTTTTTCTATAGAGCTTAACTCCTCACTGCAGGCTTCTCTCCACACCTCTAGTTCCTTAGCCTCCTCATAAGTTCTAGGTTCATCATCCAAAGACAATAAAAGCTGCTCTGCCTCTATCTCTGCCATAATCATTTAGATAACTAGGTTTCACACTTGGTCGAGTTGACCTTCGCAAAACAGGTAGCACCTCTTCTGTTTCTTGTTCTTGAGTTTCCTCTTGCACCTCAACTCCATTCCCGGAGTTATTAACATCTCCACACTCCTCGATATGCTCTCCCAGACCATTGTTACCGAAATCACCAAAACTCACAGTGAACGATCCTCGAGCTTCTGTCTCATCAAGCGAATCACTCCAGTTCCACTTCTTAGTTTCATCGAAGATAACATCTCTACTAACTGTCACTCTTCGAGTGGATGGATTGAACAGTGGATACGCTTTACTTCCTGGCTCAGTTCCGAGGTGCACTAAAGCTCGAGTTTTGTCGTCCAACTTCTTTAAATGCTCGACTCCACTCTTGCATAAGCCACACAACCAAAAACTCGCAAGTGCTCTAGGTTCGGCTTCTTCCCTTTCAACATCTCATACGGAGTTTTCTGAACTAATGACCTTGTTGCAACTCTGTTTATCAAGTAGGTGGACTGTCTTACTGCCTCTCCCCATAGAAAATTAGGAACACTCATGTGTTTTAAAATACTCATGGTCATTTCAAGTAGTGTTCTGTTTCTTCTTTCTACCACTCCATTCTGTTGTGGTGAGTATGGAGCAGTTAGGTGTCTTTGAATTCCAGACTCTTCACAGAAGCTCGAGAATTCAGAAGACACAAATTCACCCCCTCTATCCGTGCGAAAGACCTTGATTGTTGTTCCTAACTCTTGCTCAATGAGGGCTTTAAACTTTGTAAATGCTCTGAACGCATCGCTCTTATCCTTTAACAGTAGAGACCACATGTATCGAGAATAATCATCGATGAGCACAAATCCTACTATATTAATTGAGAAGTACAAATATGAAACTAACCTTAAAATGTGTAAAAAATTACATTCAATTGCCATTATAAAAATTTAATTAAGATTAATCAATTAATTAAAATAATATAATTAATTAAAAATAAAAATGCTGACAGATCAATATAAAAAAAATCTAGAAAAGTAAAAGAAATCTATTCAAATCAAAACTAATTTGTACTTGAAAAAAAAAAATTAACTGCTAATATAATAGAGTTTATTTTCTTCTTTAATTTTACATTGTCATGCCATTAATTTTAAATAATTATTATTAGTTAGAAAAAAATTTCTCTCACTAATAAATTATAGAAGAAAATTACAAAATATTTTTAAAAAAATATAAACAAAGCAGAATTTCAAAAACTAAGATTTTATATCCAAGTAGTCAATATAATTATTTTTAATAACAAGATTTCAAATATTTTGTAAAAATTTCAAATTATCATTCTCCTATCATCTTTATTATATTTTATTTACAAATTGTTTGAAATTTTCATAAAATATTTATGATTAATAAAATGTAGATTTTTTTCTACATATGTTGTGATTTGAACTTTTAAAAACAAAGATATATTACTCGATCTATAAAAATAAAATATGTGTTTTAATTTTCTCATTGGCAGGTTGATAAAACTAAATTTATATAACTGATAAATTAATAAATTTTATTTGTTCATAATTATAATATTAAAATTACTACTTCATATTTCATAAAATAATGATTCAAATACAGCAAATAAATAATATAAAACTGTAATATACCTCAAAAATAGAATATTATAATATATAAAATAAGGGACATTCTCAAAAATGCTCCTTTTTTCATATCCCTTTTTAAAAATACCCCTTCATGTTGACCATTTTTAAAACTACCCCTCTTTATATACAAAATGACCAAATTACATTTTTTGAGTGACAGCAAGAATGTACAGTCATCAAAATCAAAAATATTTTCCCGCCAAAAAAATTTCTCGCCAAAAATTTTTTTTCCCGCCAAAAAATTTTTTCCCGCCAAAAATATTGAAATTTATACCTTTTAAAAACATTGTAAACGCTTTTAAAAAACTTTTAAAAATGTTTACAAGGTTTTTAAACACATTGTAAACGCTTTTAAAAACCATGTAAATGCTTTTAAAAAGCTTGTAAATGCTTTTAAAAGGTTTTTAAACACCTTGTAAATGCTTTTAACTTTTTAAAACCCTTTTAAAAATCTTTTTAAAAGCGTTTACAAGGTGTTTAAAAACCTTTTAAAAATCTTTTGAAAAACCATTTGAAAACCTTTTAAAAACCTTTTAAAAACCTTTTAAAAATCTTGTAAAAGCGTTTACAAGTTGTTTAAAAAACCTTTTAAAACTCTTTAAAAAATCTTGTAAAAGCCTTTACAAGGTGTTTATAAGGCTTTTATAAGGTAGAAACCTTATAAAACCTTTTAAAAACCTTGTAAATTTTTTTTGGCGGGAAAAATTTTGGCGGGAAATTTTTTTGTCGAAATTTTTTATCAAAATTTTATTTGTCAAAAAAATTTTAGCGGAAAATTTTTTCGAAAATTTTTTGGCGGGAAAATATGTCGGAAATTTTTTGGCGGGAAAATTTTGTTTTTCTTTTTATTGAATAAAATAATTTTCATCTAAGGATAAAATGGTCATTAAAAATTAAAAGAGGGAAAAATTAAAAATGGCCAGAAAAGAAAGTATTTTTGAAAAGAGGTATATCAAAAGGGGCATTTTTAACAAATTCTCATAAAATAATTAGTATTCAAAAAATATATATAGATTTACAAAAAAAATTAAAAATAAATATTATCTCAAACAAAATATATATTTTTTAAATATAACATTAACTATTATTATTCTATTATATATGTTTTTTAAATGTTGACATGTGCTTTAAGCACGGGGTATTGCCTAGTATATACTTATTTTGTGCTGCAGTTGCAGGTGTGATAGGACCACAAAGATCCCCATGGATCAACTCGAGTGGTCGTTCAGCTCTAAAACTTGTTGCCTTTGGGAATGACTTCCTAGTTTGCTTTCCAAGTAAACAAGACGCACAAGTCTCCTTAACAGCTCTTATCTTCGGGATTCCAATGACTAACTCCTTTCTGATCATTAATTACATTACTTTAGCATTGACATGACCGAGTCTTTCATGCCACCTTGCAGCTGTATCATCAGTTTCTGTAACCTATAGTAGACTGGCTTCAGCTTCCATTCGCACCTTGTAGAGTCGATTTTGTGACCTGCTTGCCTTCACCAAAAGTTTTCCATCGCGATCATGTAATGTTAGATAGTTTTCCTTCATTCTAACTTCACAACCTGTCTCTGTGGCTTGTCCAAGACTAATGATATTACGTTTGAGTTCTGGAATCCAGTAGACTTGAGCTAATATTTTCTATCACCCGACTTGGTGACAAAAAGATTCGAACCTCTCCCTTTGATGTCAACTCTTGAATCATCACCAAATCTGACCTTACCTGTTATGGTCTCATCAAGATTGTTAAAATAGCTCCGATTACCAGTCATATGGTTACTAGCTCCATTATCCAGATACCAAACATTGTTTCCATCTGTCTTTGTCTCAAAGTTTTGTGGGTTAACCTTCTTCTCATTAAGGAATACAACCTCATGCATCAATAAGTCCTCAGCCTCCTGGTTATCTACCTCACTTGAGTCCTAAACCTCTTGAAGCTTGAGCAGTCTGTCCGGACAGTTTGATGCGTAGTGACCCTGTTTGTCACATCGGTAGCACACAATTGTAGTCGTGTCTCTGTTCTGGTAATTGTTCCTACCACGTCTTCTTCCATGTCCTAAGAAGCGTCCTCCTCGTGCTCCTCTACCTCGTCCTTGATCATGGTTCTCTTGATAATTGTTTGAGTACAGGAGCTTTGTTTGATCCTCTTCTTGATCTTCTTCATCCCGGATCCTCTCCTCATACGTCTTGAGTCTCCCAACTATATCCACAAAGCTTGTTTTGTTAAGATCAAGTACCTGCTCCAGAGCTGCAATAATGTGGATATACTTTCTCCTTGGTAAGCTATTCAGAAATTTCTTGACTAGCTTAGGTTCCTCAATACTCACGCCAAGAGCTCCTGATTTGGATGCAATTTCTGATCTTTTACCCACGAAGTCTTCTATCGTATATGTCGGTTTCATTCTCATTCTTTCGAACTCCGACATAAGTGTCTGCAACCTCGCCTCCTTGACTCTTTCAGCTCCAACATACCTTGACTTAATCGCGTCCCAAATCTCTTTCGGAGTACCTAGGTTACCAACTTGCAAAGTTAGTGTCTCCGGAATAGATTGGAACAAGAGAGTCCTGGCAAGATCAACCTTCTCGGCTTCAGCAACGTCTGTCTCAATTGTCTCCCACATTTTGTTTACCCTCAACATAACTGTCATCTTCATTGCCCACACCGTGTAGTTAGTGGTGGTAAGCATCGAGCATTGAAGAGTAGATGTATTGGTCTCCTTAGGTGCGGAAGTCATAGCAACAATATCCCCCATGTCTCTTGGTCGGTCTCGCTGTATGTAGAAGCTTTTAACCTAGGAACGAAAAAAAAATGGAATAGAGACGAAAAACAGAGAGACGACTTTGTGTTTTAAGAATTCAATGATGCTCTGAAACCAAATATTGAATCAAACACAAACTCTTTAACGAATAACTCTCATATATTGCCTTAGAAACTTCTCAAAACAAATGCAATCTCAATCTTTCTAATCTCACAAGTGTTGTTACAACCCAACAACTCCTTATACATAGAGAGACCTTTTAATATTTCTTATTTAACTAAACAATTAGATAACTCCTCAATTGTTCTAATCCTAATCCTCTTAGGAAACCATTACTTGGTGGGATTAGGATAACTTAAACCTCAAGCTAGTTCAAGCTTATCCTCAACAGAGGTAACCATCCAAAACGGCCTCCGTATTCGTCCTCAGGTTTTGGGAAGGTATCAGCACTCTCGAATACCCATCAAATAGTCGCATGTAAAAACTGTAATTACTACTAGTTTCCCTCACAAACTGAAACAGAAGGTTCCAATGCGATATGGTTTCCAATTCATTCTGGAAACGAATCCCATAAACAGCCGCAAACATCGATGTGAGGTTGATGATATGAAGCTCTTTGCGCGGTAAACGTATTTCAGGTCTGAATGGGAACATGAGAGGTGGAAGTTGAATAAACGGAGACCTTCGTGGAGGCTGAATATAGACGCATTGTGTACAGAACATTTTTTCCTACTACCAGAAAGAAAAGAAAAAAACACAAAGAAACATTCAAATCAGACTCGATAAATTAAGAAGAGGAGTGAATACTTAGGGTTTGAGAGAGTAAGATAACTCGATAAGAGTTCCGTAATAAGAACCACCGAGTCCGTACCTTAGCCGGGAAGGAAACAGCTGCAAGAACCGCCCTTACGTTGAGAAGAACGAACGGCTTCGAGTTCTTAGTCGACAACACAAGGAAACGAAGAAGATACTACTCTTGACAAGAAAAATATAACTTTATCCTTACGCTTCCCTCTGAACATAAAGGTGTTTAGGAAAAGAATCAGATGAATTTCCTAAACTAAGATAAGTATAAATATAAATTATATAATGTTAGATTTCCTAAACTCAATATTAACATTTTCTATTATAATTTTCTAAATCTTTCTAGAATCACATTATCTCGATTTCTATCTTTTGGTAACACGTGAGAAGGGGAAAAGGAGAATCGTTGGTAGGTGAAGACCGAAGAATGACGGCATTGAAATATCAATATTCATGTTGTTTCTATTTCTGCAGGTATATACACAAGAAGCAGAGCCTATGGTGTGCTTTTCAGATTGGTCATGCATACGCACATGAGAAAAATGGTGGAGACAATGAGAATTTACATCGGTACTTTAATTACTATGGTAGTTTTAATCTAATCCTAACAAAAATTTTCAGAAACTTTGTTTTTATTTTATTTTTACTATGGTTTATTTGGATTTGAAGATTTACGAGACAGTGGTTCACATACCAAATGTCTTAAAGAAGATGAAGAAGCTGAGATATCTTATGTTACCCGATGAACTAAGCACTAAAACAAAGTTGGAATAAGTGCTTTAGTGAAGTTGGAGACCCTCAAGAACTTCTCACTACATCACATATAGTTTTTTTATGGCCATGCGGCGAGTCCGCATCCATATAGTCTTAATCAGAAAAGATTCAACCGACAAGCCCTGGAAATCAAAAATTAAGAACATCATTACTTGAACATATGTTCAAAAATTTCTATGAGATAGAACATATGCATGTTCATGTTTGTTAGGAGTTTCATTTGTGTTATACTTGATTTTCTAAGGAGTTATTAACATATATAATGTATAGTATAGAATAACATGTATTCAGGGTACTAAGCTTCCTTTTACTTAGTACTACTATACTTGTATAAATACTACTGTAAGACTACACTTTACGGTTAATGAGAAATCTAATTCACAATTCTAAAGTGTTAATATGGTATCAGAGCTATAACAAACTTTTTTCTCATTTTCGAAGCTTCGCGAGCTCTAACGTCCTCATCAATGGCGTTTCTTTGTTGATTTCTTCTCTTTCTCTTCGATCTTCTTTGTATTTTTCTTTGGATTCTTCGATGAGTGCCTCGAATCGTCAAATCCTCTTTGCTTTCTTCGCGAATCTTCTCGTTCTCTATCTTCAGATCTGTTCTTCCGCGCTATCTGTTCTTTTTCTTTTTTTGCTCTTATCTTTGGGTTTCTGATTCATCGGATCTTTGATTCATGGCATCATCATCGCCGAATCGAGATTCCACTTCTAATTCTTCAACGGATCAGTATAACAATCCGTATTTCTTGCATAACTCTGATCATGCGGGAATGGCTCTTGTCTCCGATCGATTGAATACGGGAGCTGATTTTCACACATGGCGTCATTCTGTGCGCATGGGTCTCAATGTGCGTAATAAGCTTGGGTTCATTGACGGTACGATTCCTAAACCCCCTGAGAATCATCGGGACTATGGTTCTTGGTCTCGTTGCAATGATATGGTTACAACTTGGCTTATTAATTCTGTTAACAACAAGATAGGAACAAGTCTATTGTTTATCCCGACTGCAGAAGGAATCTGGAAAAGTATTTTGTCTAGGTTTAAACAAGATAATGCACCTAGGGTTTATGAGATTGAGCAACAATTGAGTTTGATTCAGCAAGGTTCTATGGATGTTAGTTCCTATTACACTGCCTTGGTTACACTTTGGGAGGAGTTGAAGAATTATGTGGATTTACCTCTCTGTACTTGCGGACGATGTGAGTGTAATGCTGCGGCTCTGTGGGAGACACTTCAGCAGCGTAGTCGTGTTACGAAGTTTCTTATGGGGCTCAATTCATCTTATGAGGCTACCAGACGTCATATCCTGATGCTTAAACCGGTGCCTAACATTGAGGAAGCCTTTAACATGGTCACACAGGATGAAAGGCAGAGGTCTATTCCGTCAAGGCCAGATAATGTTGCCTTTCATACAACAAACAATCAGTCTACTGTTAATTCCCATCAACCTTCATCATCGTTTGATGGCTCTTATGATCATGCAGCTTTTGCGGCGATGCAAAACTATTTCAGGCCTAAACAATCTAGTCGTCCTCTTTGCACTCACTGTGGTCAGCTTGGTCATGTTGTTCAGAAGTGTTTCAAGCTTCACGGTTATCCTCCTGGTTATATTCCTGGTTATAAAACGTTTGCTTTGGGTTCTCACTTATCTCAGAGACCTTCCAACCAGTTTACTCAACCTCGAGGACCTCCAACTCATACTGCTATTCCACAACAGCAATATCAGCCTTCACAGGTTCCTCCAATGCGAGCTCAGACTCCTATTATGGCAAATGCAGTAACTTCTGCTTCTTTTCCGCCAACGAGTTCTCCTGTGACGAATGCTGTTAGTGTGGATCTCAGTCGCCTTAGTAATGATCAAATCCAGTCTCTGATTCAGCAGTATCAAGCTCATGTTACCACTTCAGAGCCTCCGGCTCCTTCCCCACAGCTTTCGTCCATCACAGATCATGGTATTATGGATCCACAATCATCCTCTGGTAATACTTCTTTTCCTACATCCTTTCCTTCTACTTCACTTCACTTTGAGAATAATCATCTTACATTCCAACATCAATGTCTTTCTTCACTCTCTGCAAATTTACCTCATGGTAGTTGGATAATTGATACAGGAGCCACCAGTCATGTTTGTTCTGACTTGGCACTTTTTAATGAAACCACGACAGTTTCTGGTGTCACAGTTAGTTTGCCTAACGATGCTAGAGTGGATATTACTCATTGTGGCACTGTGCATCTCTCATCATCCTTGATATTGCATAATGTTTTACATGTTCCATCATTCAAATTTAATATAATCTCTGTTAGTTCATTGTTGAATCATGATCAATATTCTGCTCATTTCTTTCCTTTTTATTGTTACATTCAGGAGTCTATTCAGGGCTTGATGATTGGTAGAGGGAATCTAATGCACAATCTTTACATATACAGCAACGATCGTCCTTTTTCTGCATCACAGTCGCATTTTACTGGATCCTTGAAGGTCGATGGACTTCTATGGCATCAACGCCTAGGACATCCATCTTCTGACAAGTTAAAGCACATTCCTGGTATCTCATCTTTGTCTTCTTCCTTATTGTCTGAGTCTCCTTGTTCTGTTTGTCCTTTAGCTAAGCAGAAGCGTCTTTCGTTTGAGTCTAATGGTCATAGGTCTACTACACCTTTTGATCTTGTTCACTTAGATATTTGGGGTCCGTTTGCTGTCGAGTCTGTTGAGGGTTATAAGTATTTTCTCACTATAGTTGATGATTACAGTCGTGTAACCTGGGTTTATCTACTACATAATAAAAGTGAAGTTTCTGTTAAATTTCCTCTCTTTCTTAAGCTTGTTGAAACACAATATCATACCAAAGTAAAAAAGATACGAACTGATAATGCTCCAGAACTTGCATTTACTGATTTAGTTAATAAGCATGGTATCATTCATCAGTATTCTTGTGCTTATACTCCACAACAAAACTCGGTTGTAGAACGAAAGCATCAGCATTTACTTAATGTTGCTAGGTCTTTGTTGTTTCAATCTAATGTCCCGCTGATCTATTGGACTGATTGCTTGTTGACTGCCGTTTTCCTGATCAATCGCACTCCTTCAACTGTTTTAAACAATCTTACTTCTTATGAACTATTGACCAAAAAGAAACCGGATTACAGTTTTCTAAAATCTTTTGGTTGTCTCTGTTTTGTGTCTACTTTACAAAAAGATAGGCATAAGTTTAGTCCTAGAGCTACTGAATGCGTGTTTCTTGGTTATTCTTTTGGCTATAAAGGTTACAAAGTTTTGCATTTAGATACTAATGTCGTCTCTGTTTCTAGGAATGTTATTTTTCATGAAACATTGTTTCCTTTTAAAACGAATCCTTGTGTTACTCATGATATTGATTTGTTTGGCGATGGTATCTTACCTTTATCAGTTCCAATTTCTCTTGATACATCTATTGTTACTTTACCTGCATCTTCTCATGCATCATCATCTCATACGACACCTGGTGCCACTGAGCATGCCCACTCTAGCACTGTTCCTATGGCTCGACCGACTGTGCCCTCAGGAACGACTGTTGTTTCACTACCAAGTGGCAGGCCACGACGAACTACTAAGGCTCCAGGTTACTTATCTGACTATCATCACTCTCTTCACCAAATTTCTACTTCTTCTATCTCCACCCCTTCCATATCTCCTTCTCCTTTCAAACCACACACTACACCTTATCCAATCTGTTCTTTCTTATTCCTTTATCAACCCGTCCTATCAGTCCTATGTTCTTTCTATTACTATTGAGACCGAACCCAAAACTTTTCAACAAGCCATAAAATCACTGAAATGGACTAAAGCTATGGATGTGGAAATGGAGGCAATGGAGCTTAACAAGACTTTTTCAGTTGTCTCTTTGCCACCGGGTAAGAATGTTGTGGGTTGCAAATGGGTTTATACCATCAAATATCATTCTGATGGTTCAATTGAAAGGTACAAAGCACGACTAGTTGCAAAGGGTTATACACAGCAAGAGGGTGTTGATTATATTGATACTTTCTCACCTGTTGCAAAGCTTGCTAGTGGAAAGCTTGTACTTGGTTTGGCTGCTAAGAAAGGGTGGAGCCTGACTCAAATGGATGTCACTAATGCTTTCTTGCATAGTGACTTGGAAGAGGAGATATACATGAGTTTGCCCCAAGGATACACGCCTGCTTCTGGTGTCTTGCCACCGAATCCGGTCTGTAAGCTTCATAAGTCGCTTTATGGACTTAAGCAAGCTTTAAGGCAATGGTATAAGTGTCTTTCTCAGGCTCTTCTTAATGAGGGTTATGAACAATCTCCTGCAGATAACACCTTGTTTGTCAAAGAAACTGATGTCTCTTATACTGCCATATTGGTCTATGTTGATGATATTTTGATCGCCAGTAATAGTGATGAAGCTGTTCGTGCTATTAAGGATGCTCTTGCCCGGAAGTTTAAGACGAAGGATCTTGGCCCGGCTCGTTTCTTTTTAGGCTTGGAGATTGCACGCAATGCGGATGGTATATCTGTTTGTCAAAGGAAGTATTGTCTTGACTTACTTGCTGATACATGTCTTCTTGGTTGCAAACCGAAGTCTACTCCTATGGACTATAAGAAGCCTTTGACTAAAGATACAGGTTTACTTCTTCCGGATGCGAAGCCTTACCGGGAAATCATTGGTCGCCTACTGTATTTGTGCATCACCATACCTGACATCACATATGCTGTGAATCGATTGAGTCAGTATTTGTCTTGTCCGACTGATGAACACTACAAGGCTGCTCTGCGTATCCTGAAGTATCTCAAGAATAATCCTGGTCAAGGTTTGTTCTTCTCTGCTCATACGGATATATGCCTTAATGGTTTTTCTGATGCTGATTGGGGAACATGCTTGGAGAGTAGGCGTTCTATCACTGGTATGTGTGTGTTTCTTGGTACTTCTCTTATCTCTTGGAAGTCTAAGAAACAGGATGTCGTTAGTGGTAGCAGTACTGAAGCAGAGTATAGGAGTATGGCGGTCACCACGAAAGAGCTTCTCTGGCTACATCAGATGTTGAAGGACTTGCACATCAAGGTTGATTGTCCTGCAAAGTTGTTTTGCGATAACAAGTCTGCAATGCATATCGCTAATAACCCAGTTTTCCACGAGCGCACCAAACATGTTGAGATTGACTGTCACATTACTCGTGATAGGGTTAAGAGTGGTTTTCTGAAGGTTTTACATATTTCTACAGAGAACCAGCTGGCTGACATTCTCACCAAACTGCTGCAGCCAGCTCCATTCTACTCTATCCTCAACCGTCTTTCAGTTTCAAGCCTCTTTCTTCCACGGGAAGCTTCGGCTTGAGGGGGGTATATTAACATATATAATGTATAGTATAGAATAACATGTATTCAGGGTACTAAGCTTCCTTTTACTTAGTACTACTATACTTGTATAAATACTACTGTAAGACTACACTTTACGGTTAATGAGAAATCTAATTCACAATTCTAAAGTGTTAATAGGAGTTTCTCTGGTTTTATACTTGTAAGAGTTTCTCTGGTTTTATACTGATTTCATAATTTTACTCTTACTCTGCAAAATTCTCCCCACAGAAAACAAAAAGTATCAGAAGAATCAAATTGTTCATCTTCACGGCTTCAACGAAACATATCATTTTCTTTTCCAAGCATGTAATTGCGGATACGAAACACACAAAGAAACTACCAAGTCAAGCATGTAATTACTATTATTCATTATAATCGGGAATCTAATCTGAAAACAGTCGAAAAGGTTACCTTCAGGTTCAATAGAGATAGACAAAGAGACAGTAGACTTCTAAAAAATTTTAGTGAAGAAGAAATATGTAAGAGCCGTAATATGAACTTGTGCTGCTGTATTATAACCAAATTTTATGTCATCCATTTTGACAAACAGTAAGTAGACAAAACTTATGGAATTCAGCTTTTGATAGTGAAGAATCATACTTTTTTGCCAATAGTTTATGTTCCTTTGGTTTTCAATCTCGTCCTTTTCGTTAGATTGTATAAAAGTAAAATACATGTTTTCATCACCTCAAATCCTTTTTTCTACCTTCTATGTCGACAGATCTGAGATAAAGAGAGAGAGAGAAAAATATATATTTTAAATTAGATGAAGAGCACAAGATAATAAACATGACTACATTTCTTACATGAGAAAAAAATGAGAACATGTCAAGCAAAACGAACTCAATTCATGGTAAAGAAAAATGAAATGGAAATAGTTGCAAAACAGAGAAAAATGGTGAAAGATTTGAGATTTCTTGATTTTATATTGTTAGGAATACGGAAAATGAAGAGATTTTGAAGTTTTTTTTTTTGGTATGAAATCATGTTGGTGAAGAATTGAATAGAAGAAGTGGATATGATATGAGATCGTGGGGGTAGCAGTTGTAAAAGAGACATTTTTTCCTGTTGCAGTTATTTTTTTTCTTTTTGTTATGAAAATTCAAAATTGTAATCGTTTTTTTTTCTATTTTTTTTGAGAATTTGTTACTAATGCCCTTTCTTTGATATCCCTTTTTAATAATACTCCTTTGATGATCATTTTTAATTATACCCTTCCATTATTTTTTAAAGACATTTTTGCCCTTGTTTTATAATTATACCGACAATCTTATTATACCTTCGCCGTCGACCTTCTTCGTCTTCGTCATCGTCTCTTCTTCTCCGGAGACATCTCTCCTTCTCCGGTCGGATCTCTCCTCCGCCGTTATCATTGTTTCTCCCATCGTCTTCGTCTTCGTCTCTTCTTCTCCGGAGACATCTCTCCTTCTCCGGTCGGATCTCTCCTCCGCCGTTATCACTGTTTCTCCCGTCGTCTTAGTTCTCTATTTTAGTTCGTCGTCTCTTCTACCCCCTTCGTGTAAGTGTTTCTCCCATCGTATTGAGCAATTGAATTTTTAGGAGATATAAAGCAAATCTCTCCTCCGCCGTTATAAATTGAATTTTTTTAGGTCTTAATCACTTGCTCTTTTACATCTGTTCGTGATAATAAAGTCTTTTTCTCCCATCGTGTAAGCTTGTTTCTGTATTTTTGTTTTGATTTCAATTTCAATTTTGTGTTAGCTATTAGATTGTTGTTTCGATTTCAAATTTGATGTCAGAATTTTTTTAGGTCTTAACACTTGCTCTTTTAGATCTGTTCGTGATAATAATGTCCTTTATTAGATCTTTGGACATCTACTGTTATTCTTTGATATAGTTGTTCGGATCTCTCTTCTTTTAATGTAGTTTTATTGGTTTGTTTTCTCAGGATTTGTTTGGGTGTACAAATGATTGAATTGTATTCAGTATGTGGTTTGTGGAAGTTGAACAACAACATTCATTGGGAATTTGAGATGGATAATGAAAGGGGAGCTTCTTTGATTAACATTGATGAGAATACTAGATTTAGTGAGTTGGTAAAAATTCTATTAGAAGATTTTGACATTGATATTCAGGCACAATGTTTAAAGCTTAGTTATTCATTGCCTGCTAAGTCTTCTACTATAGGTAGTATTCCTATCTTTATTAGAAATGATAGGCAGCTTGAAGCTTTTAAACTCAAATATGCACAAAGTGGAGGAGTTCTTCATCTATGTGTTACTGTTGAGGATTTTTGTGAGATTGTAGAGCAGGTATTTTTAGTAAACTCATTCTCTTGTTCTTTCTAATATTGTTTTAGAAAAGTAACTGATTTGAGTAATGTTTCTTTATCAGGGTCAACCTAGATCTACTCCTTTTATTGAGAGTGTTACTGCTGTTACTCAGGTAACTTTCTACTTTAGAATTTTAAATTATTTATTGCTTACAAAACCTTATAAAATTCTTTGAAAACACTTGTAAAACGTTTTAAATACTTTACAAATCCTTTCAGGATCAAACAAGCTCAAATCTGTTAGTTGGGAATGTTATTGATGTTTATACTCATACTCGGGTAATTTACAATGGTATAAATGTTTTTATTGCCTTTTCAACCCGTTTTAAAAACCTTTGAAAACAGTTGTAAACCTTATTAAAAACTGTAAACCTTATTAAATCCTCTGAAATCACTTGTAAAACCTTTTAAAAAACCATTGATTTGTACTTTCAGGGTCAACCAATACCAAATCCATATGTCGAGAGTGATCCTCCTGCTGCTTCTTCAAGTCAATATACTGGCACTTCTGATGATTTTACTGCTACTCATACTCAGGTAACTTACATTTAAACACTTTAAAAAACCTTTTGAAAACGGTTGTAAACCTTATTAAATCCTTTGAAATAACTTGTAAAACCTTTTAAATAACTTGTAAAACCTTTTAAAAAACCATTGATTTGTACTTTCAGGGTCAACCAATACCAAATCCATATGTCGAGAGTGATCCTCCTGCTGCTTCTTCAAGTCAATATACTGGCACTTCTGATGATTTTACTGCTACTCATACTCAGGTAACTTACATTTAAACACTTTAAAAACCCTTTTGAAAACGGTTGTAAACCTTATTAAATCCTTTGAAATAACTTGTAAAACCTTTTAAATAACTTGTAAATCCTTTTAAAAAACCATTGATTTGTACTTTCAGGGTCAACCAATACCAAATCCATATGTCGAGAGTGATCCTCCTGCTGCTTCTTCAAGTCAATATACTGGCACTTCTGATGATTTTACTGCTACTCATACTCAGGTAACTTACATTTAAACACTTTAAAAACCCTTTTGAAAACGGTTGTAAACCTTATTAAATCCTTTGAAATAACTTGTAAAACCTTTTAAATAACTTGTAAAACCTTTTAAATAACCATTGATTTGTACTTTCAGGGTCAACCAATACCAAATCCATATGTCGAGGGTGTTCCTCGTTTTTATTGTTCTCCTGTTGCTTCTTCAAGTCAATATACTGGCAATTCTGATGATTTTACTTCTACTCATACTAAGGTAACTTACATTTAAACACTTTAAAAAACCTTTTGAAAACGGTTGTAAACCTTATTAAATCCTTTGAAATAACTTGTAAAACCTTATAAATAACTTGTAAATCCTTTTAAATAACTTGTAAAACCTTTTAAAAAACCATTTATTTGTACTTTCAGGATCAACCAATACCAAATTCATATGTCGAGGGTGTTCCTCGTAACATGACAACCTCTGTTGGGTATCCATCTTGTTCTTCACACTCAACTGGTCTAATCGATGTTGATTCACTGTTTTGTGGAAAGTTATTCAAAGACAAAACAGAAATGAGAAGTCAGATGCGGATGTATGCAGTCAAGCACAGTTTTGAGTTTCATACTTTTAAGTCAGACAACAAGAGGTATGTTCTTAAATGTATTGATGAAAAATGTAGTTGGAGGCTACTTGCAACTAAGGCTAAAGCATCAGATAGCTTTGTTGTTCGAAAGTATAGTAGTCAGCACAGCTGTGACTCTGCTTTAAGGAATGTTAATCATCGCCAAGCAACTGCAAGGACTTTGGCTGGTTTGGTTAGTAACCATTTTGCAGGAGGAAAGCTTCCTCTCAGACCCAAACAGCTCATGGAAATTTTTAGGAATGACCATGGAGTTGGTGTCTCGTACTCAAAAGCATGGAGAGCTCAAGAACATGCATCAGAACTTGCTAGGGGTATACCTGCTGATAGTTATGAGGTTTTACCGAGTTGGTTTCACATGATAGAAAAGAAGAATCCAGGTACTATCACTTACATCAAAGCTGATTCTGATAATAAGTTTAGATATGGTTTTCTGGCTTTTGGTGCATCAATTAGAGGTTTTAAGTTGATGAGAAAAGTTATTTCTATTGATGGCGCCCATTTGAAATCAAAATATAAAGGGACTTTGCTTGCTGCATCAGCTCAGGATGGTAATTTTCAGTTGTATCCTATTGCTTTTGCTGTTGTTGATTCTGAGAATGATGCATCATGGGATTGGTTTTTGCGGTGTTTGAAGACTATTATTCCTGATGAAGAGGATCTAGTTTTTGTGTCTGATCGGGCTTCTTCAATTGCAACTGCGCTATCAGTAAATTATGTACATGCTCATCACGGGATCTGCACTTTCCACTTGCAAAAGAACCTGGAAACACGATTTAGAGCTTCGGCTTCTCTTCTTCCAGTTGTTCATGATGCTTCAAGAGCTTACACTCAGTATGATTTTGATTATTTGTTCACTCAAATTTCCAATGGTGATCCGGATCTTGGAGAATATCTTTGGCAAGCTGATATTAGGAAATGGTCACGTGCATATTCTCCTTCAAACCGGTACAACATTATGACATCTAATTGTGCCGAGTCCATTAACTCCAGGTTAAAAGAGACTCGTGAGTATCCAATTGTCTGCCTGTTTGATACAATCAGGTCTATTTTGACTAGGTGGTTTAATGAACGACGTGAGGAGAGCTGTCGACATCCATATGCTGTTACTACAAAAGTTGGGAATAAGATGAATGAATCTTATAATAATACTACCCGCTGGCTTGAAGTTAGTCAAGTAAATGAAAATATCTTCGAGGTTAAAGCAGCTTTAAAGACATATATGGTGAATTTGGACACAAGGAAATGCACATGCTGTATGTTTGATATTGACAAATTCCCTTGTGCACATGGAATTGCTGCTGCAAAACATGTCAATCTCAATGAAAACATGTTTGTTGATGATTATCATTCCACTGAAAGGTTATAACTCTCTTCTTTAATAAGGTCTTTAAAAGGTTGCTAAAGTAACGGATCCGACAGGGTTTTTACAATGTTTTAAAAGGTTTTAAAAGGTTTTATAAGTTATTTAAAAGGTTTATAAACAGTTTAAAAAAGGTTTTACAAGGTTTTTCAAAGGTTTATCAAAGTTATATTAGTCTTATCTTCCTCTTTTTTATTTTACAGATGGCGTTTAGCATATTCAGAGAGCATTCACCCAGTAGGTGATATGGAGTATTGGGAGATTCCAGAGAGTGTTAGTTCTTCTATTCGGCCACCTTCTACTCGTATACCTAGTGGCAGGCGAAAGAAAAAGAGAATAGCTAGTTCATGGGAGTATGGAAAGGCTAAGACAAATTCAAAACAATACAAATGCAGTAGGTGCGGTCAGTGTGGACACAACAAATCTAGTTGTGTTGCAGCTATCTAACTCTCTCTCTCTCTTTAATTCAACTTGAATTTGTTCTTTTTAATAAAATACTTTCAGTCTGTGGTGTTGTAAACTCCATTTTCTCAAAACAACTTGTAATGCCTTTTAAAATAGCAAGTCGTACTGTTTTAAAATCATTTACAAACAACTTGTAAAATATTTTAAAACATGTTAAAAACCATACATACTCTTGTAAATCTCTACACCGATTAAAAACCATATATATACCTTTTAAAACAACTTGTAAAACCTTTTAAAACATGTTAAAACCCCTTTAAAACATGTTAAAAACCATATATACTCTTGTAAAACCCTACAACGATTAAAATCCATATATATATATATACTCTTGTAAAAATCAAGTCGCCACACTCTCTCTCTCTTCCCCTTCCCCTTCCCCTTCCCCTTCCTCTTACACTTCTTCATCTCTCTCTCTCTTCTCTCTCACTGCAAAAACCCTAAATTTCTTATGATTTCACCATCTTCAGTCTCCTTCACTGCTTCGTAATCAAACACCAAGCAAAACACTCCAACGATTTTAGATGATTTGAACAGATAGAGAAGATTTCAAATTTTGATTTCGAATCGCTTAAGTTTTTTTTGTGGAAGAAGATTGAAGGGGTAATATGCGAAGAGTCACTTGGAAACAGCGAAGGGGTAAGTTTTGAAGGGGTAAGATTTTAATGGATAAGATTTCGAAGGGTTAATTTATTGAAGGGGTATTAAGCGAAGCGTCGCTTTGGTTCGGTTTTAATTAAGCGTTGAATGGGTACTTTTTGTAAACCAAAGCGACGCTTCGCCTATTATATATACTTTTTGTCTCACGATAACTCCTCAATCATCTCTCAGATTCGAAAAATCAAACCTTTGTCTCCTAAATCATTCTCGAAAACTCTATTTACATTCTTCCTCTAATCCGTCTGAAATGGCCCGTCGTCCTGCTTCAAGCCTTATAAAGACTGATCTGAGATGTCTGAACAGGGATCTTTCGCCAAACATCACAGCAGGTAAACACATGCATCTTCAGAGTAGATTTGTGTTACTGTTAAGGATAAAAGAGATTGAGTGTTTGCCTTTTTTTTAGTAACTGTTGATGACGACATTTTCCGTTGTGAGGCTACTCTAATCGGACCGGTGAATACTCCTTATGAAGGGGGAGTGTTTAAACTTAAGGTTACTTTTCCACCTGATTACCCAAGAAGTCCCCCCAAGGTATCTATTTTTGATTATACTCCTTTTTATTTTAGCAAGCATGATTATTAGGACTCCTTTTTTGCAGCAACTCAATAGTTTTTTAATTAAAATTTCTTGATAATGCAGGTTATTTTCATCACAAGAATTTGCCACCCAAATGTATCAGATAATGGAGGCATTTACCTAAAAGTGTTGAGGCGCGACTCTTGGTCTCCCATGTCCATTGTTAAGCTTTTCAAGGAATTAGTGGAGAAGTTGATTGAACCAGAGGTCAATGATGAGGGACAGACCATTGAATATCTTGCCAACCTCTACAAATCTGATAGGAGAAGGTTTGAAGCTATGGCTAGAGAGATGACTAATAAATATGCTGGGAGAGGAAACTGAAATAGTTCATATCTATTTTTAAGAACTATTGAATAATTTATCTTGTTTTTGTTCTTTTTAATAAAACATTTCAGTCTCTGCTCTTGTAAATACTATTTTAATAAATATTTTATTCAGAGTTTACTGTTTTAATATTAGAAACAACTTGTAAAGCTTTTAAAAAAGCAAACCAAATTGATATATATCATTATAAACCATTTGTAAAACCTTTTAAAATTTCTAAAAAAAGATATAATCTTAAAGGTTTAAAGGGTTTAAAAGGTTATAAAACCATCTAAAAGGTTTTAAAAGGTTTTTAACACTTTTAAAGCTCTCTTAAAACCTTTTAAAACCTTTTATAACAACTATTTTTTTAAAATATACTTGCAAACTAAACATTGAAATACTATTCTATTCAATATTCTTCTTGATGTGATCACGTTTATATAACAGCAATAATTTTTAAATGGTTTTTAAAAGATGTTAAAAAAGTTTTCAAAAACTTCTAAAACCTCTTTTTAAAAGATTATACAAGGTTTAAAACTCGTTTTAAAAGGTTTTAAACCCTCAAAAAGGTTTTTCATCTTTTAAAGCTCTCTTGAAACCTTTTAAACCCTTAAAACTTAAAAGAATATTAACCCGTTTTAGAAGATTTAACCTTTTAAAAGTTTTAACCCTTTTAAAAGGTTTTTAAAAACAGTTTTTTAAGCAATAACCTC
>NC_025704.1:12703535-12719695 GCF_000633955.1 Camelina sativa
CAGTTCATCATTTCTTGGTTTACTTGATGAAATCTTTTAAAATACTCTCTTCTTAATGATTTACCTGTTTTCTCTCTCTCAAAACTCTCTTCTTACTGCTTGCTCCCTTCTCTTTATCAATGCTTTTATCTTTTCCACTATCCTCATCTTCTTCAGAAAGAAGATCAAATTTTGGTGTAGAAGGGCGTGGAGAAGGAGATTTATCCTTCAAAGATGATAACAATTGTGGTTTACAACAGGCTTTTAAAAGGATATTTGAGAACTTATAAAAATACTAGATATATGTACCTTTGGTGTTTCTTCAAAGTAATTACCATCATCACCACCAGTTTTTTGAGTGTTTTCATCATCTGCAGCGTAGCTCCCATCTTGTGTGTTTGATGGACGGACAGAATCTGCAGACTGGCTTTCTACGAAATCTTCTCTAGCAATATCTCCATCAACATTTTGTTTGCCAGCCTGCAACAAAACAAAAGAACATATAACAACATCATTTTTAAGGTTTTACATTCTGTTTCAAAAGGGTTTTAAAAGGTTTAAGTCACTATGGTTGCCCTTTAATCAGTGTTATGCTGTAAATCCGTTAAAAACACTTTTTAAACAGAAAAACTTTTAAAATAGATACTGACCTCTTCATTTATAACCTCTTCATTTCTATTCTGTCCATCTTCATCTTCGTGAGACTGCAAAGGGAAAAGAAAAAAAAAAACCTCAGTTTAAAGAGTTTAGTGTCGAATATATGCGAAAAGGTGCGATCTTGTAATCTTACTCCTTTATCCTTATCTTTCCCTGATGTGGTTTTGACAGCTTCTTCAATGGCTTCTAGTCTTTTGTTGAAGTCATCTAACATAAAGAGGATTATGTCAAGTTTTTCTGAATCTGACAAATTTTTCTCCATTTTCTCTTGTTTCTCAAAGTCTGGCAATTTTTCCCCCATTTTGTCACCCAACTCTCCCAAAGCACAGTAAATATCAACTAATCTTGTAGACCATTCTTCTTTCTTCAACCTATAGCCTTTCATAACCAAGCCAATAACTTCTTCAAAATCATTGTCATCTTTATCAACCAAATGCTTATATTCTTGTGGATCTCCAATTATTGTTTTGACTTCAACCTACAAAAATAATCAAAATCCATCAAAACAAAACTCATCAAATATAGATAACCAATGAATAATCAAAACTACACTTTTAATAGAATTCAAAACTTACACAAGTTGCTGTCTTAATAGCTTCAACAACATCATCAAACCTTGCATAACGACTTGATTGCCAATTGAGAATCAGTGGATAGAATGTTCTTGAAAAATTACATCTTATCGCAAATTTATCACCAAAAATTGGAACAGCACTCAAGGCCCATATATATAATGCCATGGGAAATCCCTTGACACTATACTGACCTTTGAACCAAGTATTTTTATCGAATTTCTGAATGCATGTGGCGAGAATGTTATACGCTTCCTTGCCCCATGGTTGGGCTGTATACATCTCGAAATCTGATGCATGCTTCAGCCTAGACAGAGGTATCTTCTCTGTTGAATTTGGTGTCATCAAAATACCTTCTGTTAATACCACTGCAGCGAGGCATTCCTTTTCCTTGTCATCCAAAGGTTCTTCACCCTCTTCTGGTTCATTAAATAGTCGATATTGAAGTTGAGTTAAAGTGTAATCTCCTCTCACCGCCCAAGAATATGGTTCACTAATTGGATCTTTTCCGTTATTCCTTGGTTCTCTATGAATAGGTTCGCATTGAATCCCTATGTTTAATAAAACAATGATGTTAGTTTGTTCAAACTTTGCCTAATATAAACTGTTCTAAAACCCTTTTAAATCCCTTTTAAAACTCTTTTAAAACTCTTAAAAGGTTTTAAAAGAGTTTTAAAAGGGTTTAAAAACTTCTAAAACAGGAAAAACCCTTTTACAATAGTTTTAAAAGGTTTTAAAAAGGTTAAAAACCCTTTTAAAACCCTTTTAAAACCATTTTAAAACCCTTTTAAAACCCTTTTAAAAACCTTTTAAAACTATTGTAAAACCCTTTTAAAACCATTTAAGAGTTTTAAAAGAGTTTCAAAAGAGTTTTAAGAGGGTTTTAAAAGGGTTTTAAAACATTTAAAACGGGAAAAACCCTTTACAATAGAGTTTTAAAAGGGTTTTAAAAGAGTTTAAAAGAGTTTTAAAAGGTTTTTAAAAGGGTTTTAAAAGGTTTT
Source organism: Camelina sativa (assembly GCF_000633955.1). Taxonomy (NCBI): domain Eukaryota; kingdom Viridiplantae; phylum Streptophyta; class Magnoliopsida; order Brassicales; family Brassicaceae; genus Camelina; species Camelina sativa. Next base: position 12,705,745 of record NC_025704.1, read on the forward strand.
TAAAACCATTGCAAACACTTTATAATTACCTGTTGTAAGGAAGAACTCTCTCATGGAAAACCGAAGAGGTTGCATGTCGACTGTAAACCATAAGTTTCTCCCTCTTGTCTTCAGCCTTCTCAGCATCAAGTAGTGGAATATTTTCCCAGAAAATCCAATGTCTCTGGCAGAAAGATTGATGATGTGCCCAAGGAAGGAAGATTGAAGCTTCGTGAAAGATGCTTTTCCTAATGTATGTTTAACTTTGGCAACTAGGCTTAAGTCCGAATGTTGACATATGTTTGCTCCAACAATTGGTTCTAAACCCATACCATATGTTGGTTCTGGTAGTGCAAGGGGTTCAAAATCAGTTGATGCCATCTGTTAAAGAAACACACTTAATTAGACTTTTCAACGGATTTACAAGAGTTTTAAAAGGGTTTTTAAAAATCAACATCACACGTTATCGATCTGAAGTCATCTTATCAACACACTTTATCGACATAATTCAACTACGACCGATCTAAAAATTGATATCAAATGGTTTAACAGGGACTTTCAAAAAGTGTTTTACAAGAGATAACAAAAATCCAAATTTACAAGACTTTACTAATTTCAAATCCATATCAAACACAATTATCGATCTGAATGCATCAGATCTGAATCTGGATCGATATCAAAGAAACTGAAGAGGCTTTTAAAAACTGTTTTAAAAGAACATAAATCCAAATTTAAAAGAGTTTACATATTCCAAATCGATATCAAAGAAATCTAAAAGCCCTAAATTTAAAAAAGCGATAGTCCAAATTGATAAACCCAGAAAGAAAAAAAGAAAGAATGAACCTGCCTGCGATAGAACCAGAATCAATGTCGGGAATTACGTATACGAGAGACGAAAGCGCAGAATCGCCGCGAAGAAGGATCGAGATTAGCCGCGAAGAAGAATCGTGAATCGCCGCGCAGAATCGCCGATGAACGAAGGAGAGAGAATCGTCGGTTGAGGAAGGAGAGAAGCACGGCGAAGTGGAGAGAAAATTAGGTTTTCTTCATTAAGGGTAAAAAAGTCTTTTTCACCAAAAAAAGGGGTACCCTTAAAAATGGACCCTTCCCAAGGGCATTTTTAAAAAGTGGAAGGGAAAAATGGGCATTTTTGCTTTTCCCCCTTTTTTTTTTCCACAATCACTTTTTGTTTTACATATTTTTAAAAATTAATTTGGTTGTTTTGCTGCATGTCAAGTTTTTATTGGTACAGTGACTTGTGTTTTATAAAATAAAGGATGATTATAAAATTAAATATTATAAAAAAACTATATATAAATTAAATATAAATATCATAAGATTTAGGGAGATTCTCAAAAATAGCACCAAAATAAGTTTTTGTTCCAAACTTAGCACAACATCTTTAAAATTCCAAAAATAGCACTAATTAATCTTTTAAAATTAAATCCTAAATTCAAAATACTAAACCCTACCTCTCAAAACTATACCCTAAATGTGAAATTGAGAACCCAAACATAAAATAACAAATTCTAAAAATTAATTTTAAATATTTTAATATGTTAAATAGTGCTATTTTTGGAAATTTATGGAATGTGTGCTATAGTTGTCCATAAAACTTTATTTAGTGCTATTTTAGGGTATTTCTCTAAGAATTTATCCTTTAGAAACCTAATTAAAAAATTGTAAAATATCTTTTTACTTGAGTTGAGTAAATAACATCATCATCTTTACGTCCTAGGGTTGTGGATCATCACCACGCGATTTACCACCAGCCGCCATGGAAGATTCACAACCTTCTCGTTCAAGTAACCTAGATCACGCCAGAAACTCCACAACAGACATTCCCCTTGATCTCACCATCGAGATACTCTCTAGACTTCCGGCAAAATCTCTCATCCGATTTCAATGTGTGTCGAAGCTGTGGTTCTCAATCATCCGCAGTAAAGATTTCACCGACTCGTTCCTGACTCGTTCAAAGACTCAGCCTCGTCTCCTCTTCACCTTCAATCACTTAAAGTTATGGGAATGTTTCATCTTCTCAGCTCCTGAACACAACAACAAGGACTACGACGATAAAGCCTCCACGGTGGTTGGCAGACACGACATGACGATGTCGGCCGATCACGCCTACTCCATCGCATCTCGCCCCGTGAACGGTTTCTTCTGCGGCAGGCATGGTGATAATTCGATTGCGGTTTGTAATCCCACCACTAGACAAATAGTGAAATTGCCTGATGTTGTATCCAACGGAAGACAAGTGAACGCACGTCTCGGGTACGATCCGGTTCAAGACCAATACAAAGTGTTGTGTGTGATGATGTTTTATCGTTATCTCGACCATGGAAGAGATATAAAACAGGAACATTTCGTTTTCACGGTAAGCTCTCCACAAAAAGAGTGGAGAAAGATTGAAATCCCCCAAGGTGTCACTTATGACATGGTATATGGAGGGATATGCATCGATGGTGCTATATACTATGGTGTTGGAGACTCAGGAATAGTTAGGTTCGATGTTAGATCTGAGAAGCTGGTACTAATTCAAGCACCCGAAAAATCACATATCACGACAACAAACTCTTCCACTCTTTTAAACTACAATGGAAAATTGGGCCGTGTAGATTATAGTTACGACGATGAGATGGTGTTGTGGATTTTAGAAGATGATGAGAAACAAGAATGGTCGGAAACTAGGCGTGCCCTACCTTCTGAGTGGTATGATTTACTTTTTGCATAAAATTTCAGGTGGTATTAATTTTGGACTTTCTTACATAAGTAGTTTAGGGAGATGCCAACAACAACATCAAAGCCCGGGAGAACAAACCCGGGTTACACGAGGGAACCAAAAAAAGAAAAGATAGATTAAGGGTAAGAAGAGCGAAACCAGAGCATGAGCAGATCTTGGAACTTCGGAGAGCGATTCCTAGCCAGGCAAGTGTTGCGGATCCTTCTATCAAGCTTTGGGAAGAGAGCTTCGACTGGAGTACGTGTGCTGGTGAAAATCCGAGCGTTCCGTTCCTGCCAAAGAGTATACACCACCGCCTGAGCAGCCAGTAGTTTAAGAGTAACCAGTTTTGGTTCAATGTTGACGGATCCTAGCCAGGTAAGGAAAGAATCCCAGGTAGTGAAACCCATGAATGGGAGAGATACATACCGGTGAGATTATTATGACTGATCCACGGTTAAAGTCATCTGAACCGTTTAGTGTTTACTATTACGATTTTAATAGAGAGAGTATAAGAAGCGTGGAGGTCGAAGGAATTGCGGATGATAAATTTAGACGTGTTCATGGATTTGGTGTGTAATCTCGTAATAGTTTTTTTTGTTTTCCAGGCTATGTTGAGAACATTAGGTTCTTGTGAGTGAGGACTTATTTCTGTATACAATTTTACTTAGAAAGCTTTCATTATTTCCTTTAGCTTTGTGTGTTTCATGGAAGCAGTAATATTTGTGAGATGGCCTTATAATTGATATAAACGTAATTGCTTAAGTCAATAGTGTTTGGTGGTTGATCCGCTATTACAAATGGTTGGAACCAATCCAGTAAATTAGATGAAAGTATATAGCATCATAAGTATATAGTATTAAAAAAGAAGAGTTTACCCTCTGGCTCTCGTGGTGGTGGGTAACACGTTATCCTCCATGTCAGCAAAATACTCAAAAGCAAGCAAATTATACATGGCCATCTCCACTCCCTCCTTCTCCTTCTCCTCCTCCTCCCCCTCCTCCTTTTCAAGAATTTTATAAACAAGCTTGAGGTAATCATCAAAAACGGCCTCCGTATTCGTCCTCAGGTTTTGGAAAGGTATCAACATTCTCGAATTTTGTACAGGACATTTTTTCAATCAGAAAGAAAAGAAAAAAAAAACACAAAGAAACATTACGAATTCACTCTTGGATTTTTCAGGTTAGTTGTTTCCATTCATATTTTTTAGATTTTTTTTACTATTCAGTTGTATTGAAACTTGTTAATAGTTAGTTATTCACAATGGTAATGAAAACTTACGAATTCACTCTTGGACTTTTCAGAACTAAAGTGATGGCACTAAAGCAATCAAGCCTGGTTTTGTGGTTCTTCCAAACTTTCATTTCTTGTATTATAATTAAGGTACATTCCTCTTTGTTCATAAGTTTGGGCTAGGTCGTTAAACAGATAACTGAACGAATCTTTGGCATGCATGCATACATACATACATACATACATACATACATACATACATACATACATACATACATAATGCATTCATACATACATGCATGCCTTGATACATACATACATACATACATACATACATATACATACATACATACATAAATAACACAATCCTTCAGACACAACACATTCATACATAACACATACATACATAATATACATTGCACACATACATACATTGGTCTCACTTGTAGCCATTCATAATTCATTACTCCCCTGTTTCTTTGATTCGTTGACTTAATTGACTACTGGATTTGTCAAATTCTTTGTTTACTTACTTGGTTGCTTAATTTCTGCATTCATTGTTTNTTTTTTTTTTTTTTTTTTTTTTTTTTTTTTTTTTTTTTTTTTTTTATAGTTCTTCCTTGTTTGTTACATCCATAATTTATACGATAAACTAGATTTTAACCCGCGGTATACCGCGGACATATAATTTTTATTATAATTTATATTTATGTTTTATCTATTTGTTAAATATTGGATGTTTTGTAAATAGAAAAATAACTAAATTTTCCAATTGTTGTGCAGATAAATGTTTATATTATTTTTTTAACCCGCAATACAGTTCATGACCATTTGTTTGTTATATTTAGTTTGTTTTGTTTAGTGTTTGAGATTCTATTTTGATTTTTAGTTATTATAACAAAAAATAAGAGATCTAAATACATAATAAGTAATTTATATATTGTGATTAAGTCACATTTTTCCTAATGATTTAAATATTTTACATAATCTTAGTTAAATGAACTTGATTTTATGTCAAATATTCTAATATTAGTAGTGTTGATAAATAATTAAATGAGGATTTAACCCGTGCTAACACAAATTAAATAATATTTTATTAATTCCAATATGTCTTCTTTATAACTCATCTACTTTATAACCACATTATATAGTATTTTAAATTTTTTTAATTTTACATATTCGTAATAATTAATTTTTTATTAAGTTTATATATGTTAATTATAATATTTAAATAAATGTCAATCGAAGTTTTTCTTACGTTAAGAATCAAACCTCACAAGTTTTGGAAAACAAAATGAAAATCAAATTGTTGTTTTCTTTGTTTGCGAAAAATTCATATATAGAAAATCTTCAAAACACAACAAAATGTGTGGCTAAATATATGATAGTTTCTATTTTCATATTGATTGCTGTCATTTATTTAGTTGGAATTAAATGTAAAATATTTAGGAAACAAAACCTGTAATAAAGTTAGTTTTGGAAATTTTTTAGGCACTAATGTTGTAAATAATTTTTTAAATAAACAAAACTAAAAGGGCATAACACAAAATGTACTTCAAAAATGTTAATATAAATGTGTAAAAGTAAGAACATATGCAAATATTCATATTTGGATATCCATATATACTTCATCTTCATCTGGTTGAAAACAAGAAGATCAACGAGCCACTTCATCTGTAAGTTATTATTTTATTGATCTCATGGTTATTCCTAATGCACAAGACAATTTGTTAATCGTACTGACTTGGTGGGCCATCTTGTATAGATTTGCACTAATGGTACACTATTTAACTGTATAACCGTTTTGGATTTTGCAAACATATTTTAGGAAAAACTTCAGAGCATCGTAATTCGATAAAAAGCATATTGGAGTCTTGGTGGTGCTACATTCAAAAAAAAAAAAAAGAGTCTTGGTGGTGAACTTATTAAGCAGCACCCAACCGCACCTCTCCGATCAACCTATCCAACATGACTTTGATATCTGTTTGAGGTATTTGAATTTGGTCTCTAGTAATATGTCGTTTCAATGGACTTAAATCTATGTAATTTGTCATTTATGTTTTTTTTTGTATCTTTAAACCTGTGTATTTTGGATTTTTGGAAATAAAACTCTATGGTGTTAATAAGATTAATGGCTTTTAAATTATTAGCAAATTAATTTAATTTCCCAATAGTTTTTTTTAGTACATTTTTTTACTTAGCCACTGTTTTGTTGTGGCCAATTTGTGAAAAATAGTTACAGATTATTTGTAGCTAAGTTGTGGATACTATAGCCATTAACTTACTCGTAGCCAATTTGTAGATTTGTGGATTTAAGCTAAATCTACGATCAGATTTGTAACATTCGTGGCTAATGGTTACGAATTATTTTGTGGTTAAACTTTGGTTATTATAGACACAAACAGTTTTGTGGTGATTTCGTGGCTATTAGCTACAAACTCTGTTATGGCTACGTCGTGGCAATGTAACCATGGATAGCCACAAAATTCAATTAGTTACAACGCTATAGCCACAATTTTTTTGTTGTGTCTTTCCATTGCTATAGGCAATATAACCACAAGATTTGGAGCATAGCTGCAAAAAAATTTATGTTTTTAGACAGTTTTTCTTGTAGTGTATTATGTTCTCAAAATAAAATAAAAATACATAATATAATGTCGAGTAAGTTTCAAACATCTTAATGCTCATTTCAGGTCTATCTAAATGGTTCTCTGACATAATTATCATACGCCAAGCAGGTAAATGGACAAAGCAAATAACTGAAGATCACTCACCGTTTCTTAATTTGACTCCTTCTCCCAAAGTATGTTTCTCCAATTGTTTTAGTTTTTGCCTAATCTTTCGATTTTTGTATTATAGTTTGCACTTTACGGTAACTTTACTATGGTATTTTTAATCCTTACTGTTCAGATTGGTCATGCATACGCACATGAGAAAAATGGTGGAGACAATGAGAATTTACATCGGTACTTTACTATGGTATTTTTTAATCCTAACTAAAAATTTCAGAATCTTTGTTTTTATTTTATTTTTCCTAAGGTTGATTGTTGACCTCTGCTATAACCGTGATAGGTCGTTGGTAGCTTGGATGGAGAGAAAACCTCAAATTACTGTTAAAGGCGTAGCTCGTTTGACAAGTGAGTTCTCCGACCTCATAGCTATTGTACAGTTTTCTTTCTTCAACATAGAAACTACAACTTTATGTTGCTGCGAGTTAGCCATTTGTCCCACTTGTTTATCAATGAGAATCAATGAACTGTTTTCCTTTCTATAACAAGCAAGAAAAGTTAGACTTGTTGAAGGTGTATGTTGAAATCCTGCTAGTAAACATCGCAAACATACATACTAGTTGTAAATATATATATATATTAGAAAATAGTCCACGCGATGCGTGGGTTATGTATGCATTATTAATTTGAAATAAAGGATGAAGATTCTATTTAATTCTATATGAAATGTACATGTAACTGTTACTATATATATTGAAAAATAATTTTTATAATATTATGGTTTAACTACAATATTTTTATAGATATTTGTTATATGATGCAATTCATAAAAGAATCATTTTGATAGAGAAAAAAGTACACACAGTATTGTTGAAAATATTTAAATAATATGTTATTATAATAATATGACCATTGTTTTAGTTACCGCAAAATTAATTTAATTTGGCATTTTTGTTAAGTAATTAAGATAAAATTATATTTATTTACAGTTTTTTTTTTTTTTGGAAAAACTGATAAGTAGTCTAAAAATAAAATTGTAAGACCTTACTATATAATTACTTTGATAGATAATCTAATGTTGTTCTATATATTAATTTTACTTTCATAATCTAAAAGTAATACTTAACAACAAATAATTTTAAAAGAAATACCTTCTCTTGTAATCCATTTTAAATAATATCCTTATATATATACAAAATAACTAAATTTTAAACCCTAAACTCCAAATACTAAACATATTAAACATTATTATACTAAATATTATCTCTCAATCACTCTTGAATTAATTTGCCTCAACTTTTTATGTTTTGTGAATGATTTCATAAATAAAACATTTAACTTTTATAGATTTTATACTATGGAGTATTGATGTACCATTTTTCCATTGCTTGCTTTTTTTTACAATTCACTTTACCTTTGTATAATAAACTTTTATTTTGTTCGGTCCAAACGTTTGAAGTCCCTTTGATATGCCTCCATCTTCGTGGATAGTGATTCTCCACAATCTAGCCAATATTGTAATATGAAACAAAATCCCTTTTATCCAACAAAATGAAAATGTTGCCACAAATCATATTCCAGCCTTCTTTCCATTGGATTTCTTTTTATCAACATATAATCGACAAGACCTGATTCATATCCAGTCCCTACTAAGAGAGATAACACGACTTAGTGGAATCGAGCTCCTGTGGGATCGGTCGCAGAAATGTTACTGTAAGCACTTGACTAAAAACACTTCCCATCATTTAAAATTTTTAAAATTATATGGGACTGTATTAAATTGTTATATTAGACAATACTCCCTCTGTTCCAAATTAATCCATATTTTAGGATTTTCAAACATATTAAAATCCGAATTTACTTGCATTATTTTTGTGATTAATGAATTTCAACCAATAATATTCAGTTCTTTTTTTTTAATTTACAATTTGTCATTAATTACTTATTAAAAATATCTAGAAAACCTAAAAATTGTTTTTTTTGTGCAACATTTGTTTTTCTCTAGAAAATAGATTAATAAGGAATGGATGGAATAGATTATAGTGAGGAAAATATATTGTGACTATTATAATATACATATTATTTGATGGCTTTAAAACATAATATAAATTTGTGGTCTAAGGTTGTTTAGTCTGCTTGTCCTCCAGAACTGGTCTGGCTCCAATCTCGATAAGATGTTAAAACAAACACATAAACCTAAAATAAAGACGTTTAACTAATTCTCAGGAAAGTTAAAATAATGTCTACATATATAAAAACCAAGGGTAAATTTTTATTAAAAAGTAAATAAAGGAATTTAGATTAAAATTTAATTAATCATTTTTTTTAAGAATCTACTTTCTTGTATCTTGACAAGACTTTAGCTGAACCTTTAATATCCATTGATTCCATTCCATGGCTTCTATGTAATATAGTTTTAATATTTGAGAGTAAATTTGAGAGTAAATTTGAGTATAAGTATTTAAGTAAATGTCTGATAGATGTTACTCTTAGGTTCAAAATATTTTATTAACAGTTACAAATTTGGAAATTAGGGTATTTGGTGTCATAACAGTTATATTTTCCTAACTTTACATAAGACAGCGACATTTGGCAGCGTATATTTTTGACACATGTCCTCACTTCTCAATTATTAATTTATTTTTCTCAAAACTATATACATTATTTTTCATATTCACTATATTTAAATGATATTTCTGTCCTAAAAATATATTGACATTTATATATGTATTATCCTTTTAGTCATTATATATAGATATCATTTATCAATATCTTATATAATTACCATAACATTAAAATTTTGCAAATAAAAAAGAATTATTAATATTATAATTTTGGACAAAATAAATTTCCAATTATTAATGATTTAATATTAGTATCATAATTTCAGAAAAATATAATGTGATGGTTATTAAACTCTTTACTAATTTCAAGCTATAATAATATTATAATATTATAATAATTATTTGTTGACAAAAAAATTAGAATATTTGCTTCACATTTTTGTGTCAAAAGATCAAATCAATTTATCCTAATATAATTTAAAGATATAAAACAACATGATATTTTATCTTTCTTTAATAGTAATCATTAATACAATTTATTGCATATTAATTCTTTAAAATGTAACTCCAATGATATTTGAAAATTTTTTAAAACAAATCTTTCATCATATGAATACACTTTAATGTATTAACTGTAATACAATTTGTGTTTTAATATTTGTTAATATTTTATTAACAGTTACTCTCTTTAATGCATGGTAAAAGCAATTTGTAACCCACTACATGATATTAAATATTAAATTTTAATATATTTTCCATATAAGGAATAATCAAACTTAATGATTTAATTAATACTATTTTAAATATGTCACTTACAGTTTTCTAATGAAATAAATAGATAGAAAATCAAGAAAGTCAACATATATGAAAATCTTCTTATATATATGATTTGAACATGAGAACAATTCTGAAATGCTCTTGACAAGATCGATTTTATGTTGATATGTGTATTGATATGAAAGAAGAAGCTATTGTTGTGTAATTTATCATAATTTAATAGGATTTTAGAGGAAGTATGGAACTGACTAACTTTATTGTCTACTCAATGAAAGAAAATATTATATGATTTTAAAACGTGTGAAAATTAAGGTTTATAAAATTACATTAAGGCTTAATCATAATCATGTATTTAAACTATTTCATTTCTCATCCAAGATATGATTTTTATTATGATATTTTCTTTTATTATAAAATAGTGTGTTTTTTTACTTTAAGGATGAAGGACAAATTAAATAAAATGTAAGAAAAATGTTTAAAATAGATGTATCAAATATCAGTTATTTATTAGTAAATGTTATAGAATATTACATTTCTTATCATATACATAATATGAGATTTTATTATAAAATAATTTGATTTTGTTTGATAAAAAAATTTAAGATATAAAAGTGGATTTAAAAATATATGTCAATTGTACTAATATTAGGAAGAGAACTATGACTATTTGGAATTGAAAATGATATAAATTTGTTAAATAATAAAATAGAAATAAAAGATGACAGGTGTCGGTAAAAGAGAATACCAAATGTTGCAATGTGAGTAAAAGTTAGAAAAAACCTTCTCTTATTATATAAGATATATATATATATATATATATTGATTCGGCGGATAATTTTCCTTGTTTTAGGGTCATGTTGGTGAAGCTTCGGTTGGAGCTGCTTATCAAGAAATGTGCCACGAAGGTTTTCAAGTCTGTGAAGCCTGAGGAACAAATGTAAATCCAAACAAACATTGAAAGATTTGCTTAAAATGTTCAAATTGTCTAGATTTTAGTATCTGTGTTAACTCTTATATTGTCTCTTGGTTCATCTCAGATCAAGAGACGTAAATAAAGGATACATGCAGCTGGCTCTGACAGAAGTAGATCTCAAATGAAACTTCATCAAAGTATCTTTCCAACTTAATTTACATATTTTCTTATTTTTACAGATTGTAAAAATATATCATATTAAGACTTGTTTCTACGGATTCTTTTTTTTTTTTTTTTTTTTGAGTCATGCTAGTATTATTGGTGAAGCTTTGGTTGGAGATGCTTCTCAAGAAATGTGGCACGAAGGTTTTCAATTCTGTGAAGCCTGAGGAACAAATGAAACTCCTAGCAAACCTTTCATTGAAAGGTTTGCGTAAAATGATCAAATTTGTCTAGATTTTCAAATCAAGAAACGTAAGGAAAGGATACATGCAGCTGGCTCTGACAGAAGTAGATCTGAAATGAAACTTCATCAAAGTATCTTTCCAACTCAATTTACAAATGTTCTCATAGAAGATTCTGAATGCTCAAGTACTGATGTTCTTGGTTTCTGTTTTTCAGGGATAATCGGTGGAATATGTTCTGATTTTTTGGATGAAGACAAGGACAACGTTAACGACTATACGGATTCGGAGTTGCATGGCCGTAGAAAGACTTCTTATTTTTTTAAGTCGAGTGCATTAATATTGGTTTGCCATGCGTTTGGATCAACTTATATGACTTGTTGGTGATATATTGCAGATCCAAGATTAATCTGAACCAGAGTCATCTTGAAGTTGATGTGTCAGATGATGAACTGTTGATGGATTGATACAAAACAAGATCAGCTCTTTGATCACGTGAGGTTTGCAAATAGAAACTTGATTCAGATGACAACCCAGATGTGGAAGAACTTCAAATCATCCATGAAGGAGAGAAATCTAAAAGGAAGGGAATATCTAATGCAGATCTGGATGCCAAAAGAAACAAAGGTAGCCGTATCTCTGTAAACTCACCAAGTAAGAACCAAAAGCGATTGAAAATTCGAAGGAAAAATTATCGAAATCTAGGATCATCCTTCTCTCTGTACTTCATTTTTATCATGAATTAACTCTAGTGCTTATACAAGCTGTTTTCGTTTATTTTACTGGTTGGTGTCAATTATTCAGGGTTAGAAACATTGGTGTTTACTTGCAATCAGCTTCTGAACCTGGACCCTCACGGATTCACAAGGTTAAAGGCTGAATACTGTGTTATCCCCAAGGACATAATATGATTTCAACTAACCTCATACACCAGTACCAAATCATATAAGGTATAACTATCTTTACTTGTCTTGCATCACTATAGAGTCAGACCAGTATATAAGATAGAAGAAAGGTTTATTAGTCCTTACACTCGATAAGCCACAAACTCCCACTTCTAAGTTGTTTCATTTTTTCTATCTTATGATTATGTGTTTGTAAACATATAATATTGCGTAATTCTCATACACTGTTATGCTTATTTCAGGCCTATCGCAATGGTTCTCTACAAGGGTTGGGCGTTATCTTCTTGTGTTTAAGTTGTTAACTCTATAAGTCTATAGAAGATTTTATAGTCTATAACTCTATATGACCGACCATGTGAGTCTCAAAAAAAGTTTTATATGGCCGATGATGTCTATTATGATAACTTTATTTTCTTTTCAGTTGAGTCTATAAATAAAATCTAGTTAGAGCAGTCGAAATTCTTTTTAAAATACAGTTTTACATACATAGTTGATTGCTTTATTTTCCTGTTGTCAGTCTGTTCTTGGTGGAACCTGTGCCATTCCTGGTGCTTTTGGCTGTGGGAAAGCTTTTATCAGTCAGGCACTTTCCAAAGTAGGTCGTGATACTCTGGTTCTGTTCCACTTAATTACTGGATATTTTTTGCATTTCCAAAGCTAATTTGTTCTTATATACATAGTACTCCAACTCCGATGCTGTTGTGTATGTTGGTTGTGGGGAGAGAGGAAATGAAATGGCTGAGGTATATCTCTCTCATTCTGAATCTGCATATATATATATATATATTGTTCATACTATTTTCACATTTGATCTGATGGTTTCTCATAAATTAGGTTCTTATGGACTTCCCACAATTGACAATGATGTTGCCTGATGATCGTGAGGAAGCGGTCATGAAACGTACTGCACTTGTTGCCAACACCTCTAGCATACCTGTGGCTGCTCTTGAAGCCTCAATCTACACAGGTAGCGTTCAGAAATACATATTTAATAGGTTGCGTTTCACCTTTGCTATATGGATTTTTTTTTTTTGTTATTTGTCCTTTGCTATATTGCTTTGTTTCTAGGCTGAAATGACAGTGGATATCATGCCTATATAGCAGCACATTTAGCATTTTTCTGTGAACGTGCTGGTAAAGTAAAATGTCTCGGTGGACCAGAAGGTTATGGAAGTGTACAGTTTTCAGATCATGTGACTTCTGCAACCCCTAGTATTGTGCAGGTATTTTAGTTCAGTTTGTTGAAACTGCAAAAGTAAGTATATATACAACTGTGTGGCTTCAACAACTCCTTTGTAATGATCTTCCAATCAATAAAAAGATTTTTCGACGAAAGGAAAGAAAAATGTTTAACTCAAATTGAACCGGACACCGAATGAAAAGAGTAGAAAACACCGAAATTTCAATCTCTGTAACGGTAGACGTTTTTTTTCCGAATTGAAGCAACTGACGACATATTCATTCGAATTATCTAACCGAAAATGTCATCAATAGCAACCTACTCAACATCTCATTGACTAATAATGATCCAAAACCAATTAAGTATTTCGTCTATACATGCGTTTCAGTTTTCTAGAATCAAGCAATGTGCTCTTCCTTCTCCCTGTACAACCTTGTTGCATAGATAGTTTTTCTTGAAGTAGAACTTCAACCAAGCTTTTGAGATAGAGTTGCCACAAGATCTTCCCGAGCTTTCTCTAAAGCACTTGGGAGATTTTCAGGCTT
>NC_025704.1:12719755-12720057 GCF_000633955.1 Camelina sativa
AATCATAATCATGTATTTAAACTATTTCATTTCTCATCCAAAATATGATTTTTATTATGATATTTTTTTATTATAAAATAGTGTGTTTTTTTACTTTAAGGATGAAGGACAAATTAAATAAAATGTAAGAAAAATGTTTAAAATGGATGTATCAAATATCAGTTATTTATTAGGAAATGTTATAGAATATTACATTTCTTATCATATACATAATATGAGATTTTATTATAAAATAATTTGATTTTGTTTGATAAAAAAATTTAAGATATAAAAGTGGATTTAAAAATATATGTCAATTGTAC
>NC_025704.1:12724421-12725972 GCF_000633955.1 Camelina sativa
GCTCAGCTGCACTCTTTAATGAGTCAGCATCGGTGTCATCCATCGACTCAACGAGCACTCTGAAGAAATTAAAACATTCACAGGAAGAACTTTAGTTGATATCATAACGTTAGATCATGTGTCAAATTCTCTGAGCATAATAATTATCATACAAACCATTTAGAGCAGGAAACAGTAGATTTTGATACCTTATCGTCTGTGAAGTTCCTACAGTAAATGCTTTGTTCGATATGACAGATGCTTTATAGACCGCTGCTTTTGAACGCAAGTCTGAGGCTTCTTTTCTAGCAGCACGCAGTTCCTCTACAAGATTCTCCACTCTGCTTGTAACATCTTCTGCTTTCACCTTCAGATTAAAACCACACGACAATTAAATATGTCACAGGTAACTACTATCCTGAAAGCAGCAAATACGAAAAAATTATTCGGAGAAAGGAAACTCTCTAGAAGCAGAATACCTTGAGAGTCGAGCATAGGCGTGTCATCTGAGAATCTCGTGAGTTTATGTATTCAATGAATGCTTCACCTGCAACCGCTTCAATACGTCTGGTTCCAGATGCAATGCCCTGTTCTGAGATAATCTTGAAAGCTCGTATCTCTGCAGTATTGCCAACATGAGTGCCACCGCAAAGTTCCATGGAGACACCAGGGACTTCTACTACACGAACCTGCGATTAATGTAGGGGTCCTCTTATGTCAAGCCAAATCAACTTATAACTAAACTGTAACACTTTATACACCTAATGTGGTTCTCATAATTCAGGCTTCACAACTCTCTTACCTCATTTTCATCATATTTTTCCCCAAACATTGCAATTGCTCCAGCTTGTTTCGCATCAGCAAGAGGAAGGACTTTTGTTTCAAGACGGGTAGCATCCCCAATCCATCTATTGATCAGGCATTCGATTTCCTCAAGCTCATTACCATGCAGGGACCGATTAAAGTTGAAATCGAATCTGAGGCGGTCAAAAGCTACTAATGAACCAGCCTGTGATGTTTCTTGTCCTATTACTTTCTTAAGTGCTGATTGCAGCAAATGAGTGGCCGTATGGTGAACCTGGAAAGTTAACAAAAAGGATCAATAATTTGAAAAGGAAAGAGGCAGTTGGGGATATTTGGATGCAAAATGACATTCAAACGTACCTTTGCTCGTTGCCTCAAGTCTGCATCTACTGCTGCTTCCACCTCCTTGCCAACTTCCAGAGCTCCACTTTTTACAGTGCCCTTGTGAACAAATATTTTAAGAGACTTCTGCACATCACTTACCTCAACAACAGCTTTCTCTTGGTTCCCATCACTGCTAACATAAAGAAAGCCATGATCAGCAATTTGACCTCCTGATTCAGCATAGAACGGAGTTCTGTCCAGCAAAATCTCTACATCACTGCCTTCAGAAACCCTTATCACAGGCTTCCCATTCACCAAAAGACTTTTCACAACAGCACGAGCAGAGAGACTGTCATATCCCAAAAACTCAGTGTCTGCAATATTTTTCGTGATGTCAGCATCATCTTCAACTGTCAGTTTTACAACGTTGTGAGCAGCTTGAGA
>NC_025704.1:12726698-12728955 GCF_000633955.1 Camelina sativa
GCACATCACTTACCTCAACAACAGCTTTCTCTTGGTTCCCATCACTGCTAACATAAAGAAAACCATGATCAGCAATTTGACCTCCTGATTCAGCATAGAATGGAGTTCTGTCCAGCAAAATCTCTACATCACTGCCTTCAGAGACCCTTATCACAGGCTTCCCATTCACCAAAAGACTTTTTACAACAGCACGAGCAGAGAGACTGTCATATCCAAGGAACTCAGTGTCTGCAATATTTTTCGTGATGTCAGCATCATCTTCAACTGTCAGTTTTACAACATTGTGAGCAGCTTGAGATTGACGCCTTTGATTCTCCATTTCCACTTCAAAACCTTTCATATCTATACTGACTCCACGTTCTTCAGCAACTTCTGCTGTTATCTCCACAGGGAAGCCATATGTGTCATACAGAAGAAACGCATCTTTCCCATCCAGAGAAGGCTTACTCTTAGTTTTATCAGCAACTGACAGTGCATCGTTAAGCTTTTGGTCAAGTAACTTTTCTCCTCTTTCCAGAGTTTTCTTAAAGTGAAGTTCCTCTTGTCTAATCTCCTCAATGATGCGTGGAGCCTTTAGTTTGACAACTGAATCAATATAGGTGCTCAATTCTATCACCTTTTCAGCAACTGCTGGCAAAAACGCTCCCTTTGGATTACCATTTCTATCCCCATTTATTCCGAGAGACTTTCCCTTCCGAACTGCCCTTCTTATTAGCCTCCTAACTACATAACCTCTGCCAATGTTGGAAGGAGAAACACCGTCTGATATGAGATAGACAACTGCCCGCATGTGATCTGCAATCACTTTTAGACTTGTCTTTGCCTTTTCATTTGCAGAGTCGTATGATAGATTCGCCAACTCTGAGGTCTTGGCAATGATTGGATATATTAAATCTGTCTCGTAGTTGTTTGGAACCTTCTGAAGGATTTGAGCCATACGTTCTAGACCAAGACCAGTGTCTATATTCTTCTGTTTCAAGGGCTCAAGCAATCCATCTTCCGTCTTGTTATACTGCATGAAAACCAAATTGTAGAACTCAATAAATCTGGTATCATCCCCAAGATCAACATCTTCACCATAACCTCTCTCAGGATAGAAGTCATAGTACAACTCTGAGCATGGACCACAAGGACCAGTTGGTCCACTGGTCCAAAAGTTGTCAGCTTCACCCATTCTCTTTATCTGCTCAACAGGCACACCAACTTCATTCTTCCAGATTTCAAAAGCTTCATCATCATCTTCGTAAATGCTAACCCAAATTCTATTAGCAGGTAGCCCAAACTCTTTAGTTGATAGCTCCCATGCCCATCTTATCGCTTCTTTCTTGAAGTAATCACCAAAGCTAAAGTTCCCCAGCATCTCAAACAAAGTATGATGCCTGGCCGTTTTCCCAACATTCTCCAAATCATTCGTACGTATGCACCTTTGTGCAGTAGTTGCACAAGGAACCTGTCTAGGTACCTGCATCATTTTAAAAATTCACACCAACGTTCATTGTCGTCAAGTCTCTAAGGAATAGTCTCTAAATGCAGGAAAACATAAGTGTTTGGCTTAATTTATATTTGTACCTTTCCAAGGAAGATAGGCTTAAACTGAAGCATTCCAGCAATTGTTAATAAGACAGTAGGATCTTCTGGCACAAGAGACGCACTTGGAAGAACTTTATGCCCACGAGATGCAAAGAATTCAAGAAAACGCCTCCGTATTGAGTCTCCACTAACGTCATTGGACTGACAATCCTCCTTAGCGTCCTCAGACACTGGATGTACTGACACTGAAATCCACATAGTAAAGACATATCAGTCCCCAAAATTCAACGGAAGAGACAATAAAAGATTATGTGGAAACACAATGCAAAAACCTGATGAACTCTTAGCAATAATCTGAGGTGACAGAGTTGATCTGGGAAGCAAGATCGAAGGAGAAGCACCTGTAGAGGTTCTGGTAACAAAACCTGCAAACCACATATTCAATAAATTAACGCCGAGATGAGATGAATACTGAGAAACTTGCATAGAACACTGAAATCAAAGCAACAAGAAGAGACAATAAACAAAGATCAAGAACTTTATTTATCAATCAAATTAGCGTGTGCTCTCTCAAGTCTCAAACAAATTGTAAAAATTTATACTTTCTAACAATCCTTTGGAGCCCGGTTAAGTTCATTGTAAGAAGCTACATCACTAATTTTGTACAGACCAAGATAATGACAGTTTCATGGATACCAGCTCTGTAACAAACCCAATTGGAAAAATC
>NC_025704.1:12728979-12734503 GCF_000633955.1 Camelina sativa
CCAAAATTCAATTTCGCCAAGAGAACAAATCACATAATCAATAAATTAACGCTGAGATGAGATGAATACCGAGTGCTCTCAAAGCAACAAGAAGAGACAATAAACAAAGCTCAAGAAATTTATATATCAATCAAATTAGCGTGTGATCTCAAGTCTCAAACAAGTTATACTAGTTTTGTTGAACGAACTAGTCTAATGTTCTACTTCCAAACAAGACAAGTAGTAAAATTTGGTTGAAAATGGCAAAAGCCACACAAAACTCTCAAATATCATCCAGAACTAGTAGCCAAAAGATTCCAAAGACATCATAATAGAGTGCAACAAAAAAAAATACAAAATCTAAGTCCAAATTTAAGTAACCAGCTGGGAATGCTACTCTTAATCTGATCATAGACCCACCTAAAACCTTTCCAGCCGTCAATAAACTATGATTCGACATGTGCTAGATCCTCTGGGCAATGTAAGGAGGTCCTTTAGCATGTAATATCCTTCTTGGTGCGAGAAACATCTCAAACGCAGACCAAGTTTTTTGAGTTTTCTAAAAAGTACCTTGCTACTTCCATTATAGCAGGCCCTCCGTCGAAGTATTTTATCTCTACAAAACTCGAGTGACGAAACCAAACACCGAGGTACAGATTAATTAAGCAGCTACATCACTAATCATGTACAGACCAAGATAATGACAATTTCATGGAAACGAGCTCTGGTCACAAAAACCCAATTGAGAAAAACTCTCTGCTTCAACGGAAAAAAAAAAAAACACACATACAAGACGAAACCCAGAATTCAAATTCGCCACTAATTCATTTAGGTTGTGAGTTTCTAACACTAAATCCTCAATCTCTCATCACTTCATGATGATTATATAAAAAAATAGATTGCGAAAAAGGGAGAGAAGAACAGAACCGTACGTTTAGAAACGAGAAAACAAGAAGGATGGGAAAGCAAAATTGGTCTAAGAGGAACATCGAAAAGGTTTACTCTTGTCAAATTCATCGTTAGAGTGTGTGTGTGTGTTTCGGACAGAAGAAGAAGAAGAAGAAGACACAGTAATGGGCTGTGAAGTTTTTTTTTTTTTATCCACTTCTTTGTGGTTTCAAAAATTTTGATTAATCAATCAATTGTTTTTTAATCTGCCTTTCAATTGTTTTGTTAAATCTTAAACTAACTCGTTAAGGTTTAAGGGGAAATCGTAAAGTACCTTCTTCATTAGAGGAGGAGAGAGTTTTATCACCCATTGTAGCCAAAGACACGCGACGACACCTTCTTAGAGTTAGAGAATTTTTTTTTTTTTTTTTGGCTTCTTAAGGGTTAGATGACTCTATTTATTAAGTAAATACTGATTATTTTTCCTCACATTAATTTCATAAATTACTAGTATATGAACAAGTAAATAAAGGGTGGGAAAGAGGTAATGATAAAGTTGGTGGCCACAGCTGTCCTTACTTTTGTAATGTCAATATGTCATGCTTTTGCCTTCCGAAAACAGTCACACGAAAGTTAACTAGTGCAATATCTAATTTTTGGTGGAGCTCATCAGGGGAGTCGAGCGGGTTACATTGGGTGGCTTGGGACAAATTGTGTCTCAGTAAGGTGGATGGGAGGTTGGGGTTTCGTTGCTTGGATGAATGTAATACCGCGTTGCTGGCCAAGCAGCTATGACGGTTGATTACAGTACCGGATTCGCTCTTTGCTCGGATCTTTAAAGGTCGTTACTATAGGCATTCAGATCCCTTGGATCCAATTAAGTCTTACTCGCCATCTTATGGATGGAGAAGTATTGTTTCTGCTCGCTCTCTGTTTCACAAAGGACTCATTAAATGGGTAGGATCCGGTGCATCGATTTTGGTTTGGAATGATCCCTGGATCCCTGCTCAATCCCCGAGACCAGCATTAATCATTGGGCTGCCTTTTGACCCTCTGCTTCAAGTTAACTCTTTCGTTGACAGGAACTCAAATTCCAGGAATATGGCTCAGTTTGCAGTCACTTTTGTGCCGGAAGATGTTGCCATTATATCGGCCTTATCTATAGGACGGTCAGACTCGCCAGACTTGTTGGGCTGGCATTTCACAAAGACAGGCAAATATACGGTCAAGTCTGGGTATAATATTTTACAACAGCACAAGGTGCTTGGTTCAGGTGGGAAAGTCATAGGCCCGCATATTACACAATTACAGGCCTTTGTTTGGAAAATTCGGTGCCCTCCAAAGATTCGGCACTTTCTATGGCAAGCGGTTACCGGTTGTATGGCAGTCTCTACTAATCTCCGGAAGCGCGGATTGGGTTGTGATACCCAGTGTGTGCTTTGTGGAGTGCAGGAGGAGACCATTAATCATGTTCTTTTTCAATGTCTACCGGCACGGCAAGTGTGGGCCTTATCTCAGTTTCCGACATGTCTGGGGATTTTCCCTTCAGATTCGGTCTATACGAATATGGATTACCTTTTTTGGCGCTTCTCGGAGACCCCTACACCAGAGATTTATCCATGGCTCTTGTGGTATCTGTGGAAAGCCCGGAATGATAAATTTTTCAATAACCTGGATTCAAACCCAGAAGCGATCTTACGGTTAGCAGAGAATGAATCCAAAGCTTGGTTTATGGCACAGTTAGAAGGGGTGGTTGAGCCTCCACTTGCGGTCCCTAGGACACTTTCGGCCGGTGGCCGTGGTTTCTTGGACGATAGGTGTCAGACGTGCTATTTATGTTTTGTGGATGGCTCTTGGAAAGCAACAGATCATTATGCAGGCCGAGGTTAGTTTTGTTCTTCCCCTCTGGGGGAGGTCCCTACTATGGGGGCAGCCAATCTTCGTCGTAGTCTTTCCCCGCTTCATGCAGAGGTTGAAGCCCTAGTTTGTGCTATGCGTTGCATGATAGGAGCGGATAACCAGAATGTTGTTTTCCTTACCGACTGTTCCGACTTGGTGAAGATGGTGTCCTCACCTTTTAGAGTGGCCAGCGTTTACGTCTTATTTGGAGGACATTCAGAAAGATAAAGAAGAATTCACGTCTTTTTCGTTGATCTTAATTCCTCGCTCGCAGAATGGTAAAGCAGATACTCTGGCACGACGAGTTCGCTCTGAAGCGCACCTTATTACCTATGTCAACGATGTTCCGTCTCATTAGCTCTAAGCCAATCTTGTATGCTGTTGACAAANAAAAAAAAAGTAAATAAGGTAAATAACCCAAATTAATTTGTCCTTTTTTTTGTGCAACCCCCAAATTAATTTGTCTAAGTCTCCAATTAAATCCCCAAATTCACGTTTCGAA
Source organism: Camelina sativa (assembly GCF_000633955.1). Lineage (NCBI taxonomy): Eukaryota > Viridiplantae > Streptophyta > Magnoliopsida > Brassicales > Brassicaceae > Camelina > Camelina sativa. Next base: position 12,732,248 of record NC_025704.1, read on the forward strand.
CAAAAAAAAATAATTCAACAATTTGAGTAATTTTGTTTGTTCTAATTAACTTGTTTTAAAACAATACGTTTAGGTTGTAATTTATTTTACAGGTATGTTAACTGAATTTAGCTTTCACTAATCTATGTTTGTTCAAAGCAAAAAAATAAAAGCTTTCACCAATCTATAGGTTAATTATACAATTTTGTCAAAACCTAAACAATTTCATTTTTAATGCATATTTACATTTATTAGCAAAACAAATTACTAACTTAGAGGTCTTCTTGGCGTGCATCAGAGACTTTTTTCAACTAAGACTTGCGATTTATAGACTTTCTTGGATCATTTCAGAGACGTACGTTATATTTTAAGTCCGGTTCCTTTCTATTTACATTACATCTTTTTTTTTATAACTCATGAGTGATCCTAAAGGCTTCCTAGGCCCAAAGACTAATCTCCTGGGCCGGGGGGAAATCATGTTAAATTTCGAACCCCGTGACCAATGCTACTCGAACCCAGGTTTTTCAATGCTATTTACATTACATCATCAGAGACTTCGAGACTTACGATTTATAGACTTCCTCTCTATTTTCCGAGTTCTTTTATTGGTTTCAAACCAAATTCTATAACATTTTTACTGACTCAAAATTGAAAGAAAAATCTACGTTCTGTTCGCGCATTCAAAATGGAGTATATAGACGTAAGGGAGTTGGAAATTAAGACAAGTGTCAAATGGCACACATAAACGTAACTGAACTATAAATGTATAAGCCAAATCAATGCCCGAGTCTCACAACTACTTTCTTTCAATGTGGTTCTCTCTCTGCTAAGTGTTTTTACTTCTCTTTAACAGGCCAACAGATCAGACACATCAATGTGTTGTGCGTATATCAGAGACACAAACGACATGTACACATGAACGCTACGATACTACTATATATCATTATATACTGTGTAAGAAACATTTGAGTACTCCACCTAATTCTATCACATTTAATACAAGAGTGATCCCCCAAATGTTTATTTGGTCTATATAAATACCCTTGCATGCCAAACTACATAACACTTATTCTACTCATATAAGCATCAACATTACTATATAATCGTCGTCATCATTATAATCTTCATCTTTTTGAAAAAAAAAACAAAGAAAATCATGAGTTTCTCGAGAGTGGGAGTTTTGTTAGATCTATATGTAATGGTAGGGTCTTTAATGTTTCTTGAGCTAATGGTGGTGATGGAGGCACAGCCACTGGTTCCATCCATGTTCATCTTTGGTGATTCGGTGGTTGATGTTGGAAACAACAATGATATCTACACAATCGTTAAAGCTAATTTTCCTCCTTATGGAAGAGACTTCACAACCCATAAACCCACCGGACGCTTCTGCAATGGAAAGTTAGCTACTGACTTCACCGGTACTTCTTCATTTCTTATTTCTTATATTCTTCCATTTATTCGAATGATAGACACAGTGACATATATGCATAATGCATGCATGCGTATATACTCATTTCTCATCCAAATAACCGTCTGATTGACAGCATATAGTATTTAGACATACATGCATGTGTACTCAAACATGATGATCTAGTTTTGTGAATTGATGCAGGACTGTTTAGTTAAATATTCCTGAGAGTAATCGTTCCACATGCAGCATATATTGATGTCAATTGATGATTTCTAGCAAGGATTGAAAACTAAAAGTAGAAAATTAAGAGCCATGACTTGATAATAATTTCTTCAAACTTGGAGTTAAAAACCAAAACTAGTTGCTGGATTGTATTTGCATGGGGGTGAAGTAAAGTAAACAATTTATTTAGGATGAAAGACGAAGAAAACAATGTACATGCATTAGGTCGATATGTGTGCATGTTTATGTGTACATGCATACACATATGATATTATAGTAATATAATGATCAATTGTGCAGCTGAGAATCTTGGATTCACATCATACCCACAAGCTTATCTAAGCAAAAAGGCAAAAGGAAAAAACCTTTTGACTGGAGCTAACTTTGCCTCTGCAGCCTCCGGTTATTACGATGGCACAGCCAAGCTCTACGTTAGTACCATTTTTTTTGCTCTTTATTTATTTATTTGTCGTCTAACAATAATTTGAATCTTAATAATTGAGAACGTCTTCTTACTTAATTTCATTGCTGATTATGAAGAGTGCAATATCGTTGCCGCAACAGCTTGAACATTACAAAGACTATATAAGCCGGATCCAAGAAATCGCAGCCTCAAACAACAATGCAAACGCCAGTGCTATTAT
>NC_025704.1:12734788-12738644 GCF_000633955.1 Camelina sativa
ACTAATCTATGTTTGTTCAAAGCAAAAAAATAAAAGCTTTCACCAATCTATAGGTTAATTATACAATTTTGTCAAAACCTAAACAATTTCATTTTTAATGCATATTTACATTTATTAGCAAAACAAATTACTAACTTAGAGGTCTTCTTGGCGTGCATCAGAGACTTTTTTCAACTAAGACTTGCGATTTATAGACTTTCTTGGATCATTTCAGAGACGTACGTTATATTTTAAGTCCGGTTCCTTTCTATTTACATTACATCTTTTTTTTTATAACTCATGAGTGATCCTAAAGGCTTCCTAGGCCCAAAGACTAATCTCCTGGGCCGGGGGGAAATCATGTTAAATTTCGAACCCCGTGACCAATGCTACTCGAACCCAGGTTTTTCAATGCTATTTACATTACATCATCAGAGACTTCGAGACTTACGATTTATAGACTTCCTCTCTATTTTCCGAGTTCTTTTATTGGTTTCAAACCAAATTCTATAACATTTTTACTGACTCAAAATTGAAAGAAAAATCTACGTTCTGTTCGCGCATTCAAAATGGAGTATATAGACGTAAGGGAGTTGGAAATTAAGACAAGTGTCAAATGGCACACATAAACGTAACTGAACTATAAATGTAGAAGCCAAATCAATGCCCGAGTCTCACAACTACTTTCTTTCAATGTGGTTCTCTCTCTGCTAAGTGTTTTTACTTCTCTTTAACAGGCCAACAGATCAGACACATCAATGTGTTGTGCGTATATCAGAGACACAAACGACATGTACACATGAACGCTACGATACTACTATATATCATTATATACTGTGTAAGAAACATTTGAGTACTCCACCTAATTCTATCACATTTAATACAAGAGTGATCCCCCAAATGTTTATTTGGTCTATATAAATACCCTTGCATGCCAAACTACATAACACTTATTCTACTCATATAAGCATCAACATTACTATATAATCGTCGTCATCATTATAATCTTCATCTTTTTGAAAAAAAAAACAAAGAAAATCATGAGTTTCTCGAGAGTGGGAGTTTTGTTAGATCTATATGTAATGGTAGGGTCTTTAATGTTTCTTGAGCTAATGGTGGTGATGGAGGCACAGCCACTGGTTCCATCCATGTTCATCTTTGGTGATTCGGTGGTTGATGTTGGAAACAACAATGAAATCTACACAATCGTTAAAGCTAATTTTCCTCCTTATGGAAGAGACTTCACAACCCATAAACCCACCGGACGCTTCTGCAATGGAAAGTTAGCTACTGACTTCACCGGTACTTCTTCATTTCTTATTTCTTATATTCTTCCATTTATTCGAATGATAGACACAGTGACATATATGCATAATGCATGCATGCGTATATACTCATTTCTCATCCAAATAACCGTCTGATTGACAGCATATAGTATTTAGACATACATGCATGTGTACTCAAACATGATGATCTAGTTTTGTGAATTGATGCAGGACTGTTTAGTTAAATATTCCTGAGAGTAATCGTTCCACATGCAGCATATATTGATGTCAATTGATGATTTCTAGCAAGGATTGAAAACTAAAAGTAGAAAATTAAGAGCCATGACTTGATAATAATTTCTTCAAACTTGGAGTTAAAAACCAAAACTAGTTGCTGGATTGTATTTGCATGGGGGTGAAGTAAAGTAAACAATTTATTTAGGATGAAAGACGAAGAAAACAATGTACATGCATTAGGTCGATATGTGTGCATGTTTATGTGTACATGCATACACATATGATATTATAGTAATATAATGATCAATTGTGCAGCTGAGAATCTTGGATTCACATCATACCCACAAGCTTATCTAAGCAAAAAGGCAAAAGGAAAAAACCTTTTGACTGGAGCTAACTTTGCCTCTGCAGCCTCCGGTTATTACGATGGCACAGCCAAGCTCTACGTTAGTACCATTTTTTTTGCTCTTTATTTATTTATTTGTCGTCTAACAATAATTTGAATCTTAATAATTGAGAACGTCTTCTTACTTAATTTCATTGCTGATTATGAAGAGTGCAATATCGTTGCCGCAACAGCTTGAACATTACAAAGACTATATAAGCCGGATCCAAGAAATCGCAGTCTCAAACAACAATGCAAACGCCAGTGCTATTATCTCCGATGGCATATATATCGTCAGCGCAGGAAGCAGTGACTTCATACAAAACTACTATATCAACCCTCTCCTCTACAAAGTTCAATCACCTGATGACTTCTCCGATTACCTCATCCTCTCCTACTCCAGTTTCATTCAGGTTATTTTTTCTCTATTTCTTTGTTTGTTTGTTCAAATCATTACCTAAATGAGGAATCAAATTGATTTGAGCAATATATATCATAAACTTAAATTAGCAATATTTGTTTGTTCAGACAATCAAAAGGTAGTTAAAGTATAAGTTTGTTGTGTTTTTGTTTTGTTCTGTTTTGGGAATCCGTAGAATTTATACTCGTTAGGAGCAAGAAGGATCGGAGTGACTACGCTTCCGCCGATGGGATGTTTACCGGCGGCCATAACTGTGGCAGGACCACACGAAGGGGGATGCTCGGAGCAGCTAAACAACGATGCAGTCTCCTTCAACAACAAACTCAATACAACGTCGCAGGATCTCAAGAGAAACCTCATTGGACTCAATCTAGTCGTGTTTGATATCTATCAGCCTCTTTATGATCTCGCCACCAGGCCATCTGAATTTGGTAATTTATACATATTTTCGAAGCATAGAACAATGCTTGGTTAATAGGTTTTAATTTTTGTTATGTGTTCTATGTAAAAAAAATTTCAGGATTTGCAGAGGCAAGAAGAGCTTGTTGTGGAACAGGATTACTAGAGACATCAATACTATGTAACCCTAAATCATTAGGAACATGTAATAACGCGACTGAGTATGTCTTTTGGGACGGGTTTCATCCGACGGAAGCTGCTAACAAGATTCTCGCAGACAATCTCTTGCTCGCTGGCATCTCTCTCATCTCATGATCATATCCATATCTCTCTCTCTCTACATTCTTTTCAACTATGGCTTAAGATTGTAATTTTCAGTTTATGTATTGTTTTGCCTATTTGGATTTCAAAACTGAATCGAGATTTTATGTCGGAAGATAGACTTCTAGCTTTTAAAATATGAGTATTTCTTTTGGTTGCACATGTCTTTCTTGTGTACAATTTACCAGACTGTCTCCTAAGTAATCTACGGATATGAGAAAGACAGGCAAGTTCTAACCTGTATATGTCTACCATAAAGTCCACCTGAGTTAGCGATATCTTGAAGCTTGATGGTGTAATGTGTTATGCCTTGAGTGACCATGGGAAGATTCGCCATGAATTAAGATCCTTCACAGATCTACAATTAAGTAAGAAGAAAATTATGAGTCAGGTTAATTAGAATATTTCCAATTCAGACTACATTCGAAGTGGCTGTAGCAAAAGTATCTAACAATTGAAACAAAGCCTCTGGAAATTTATGACCAATCGTATTATGAGAGGTTTTGAGTTTTTCAGACTGCATATATCACTTGAAATAGAATTTGAATGCAGACAAGTCTTACAAGCCTTATACTGGAGATGGAGAATAGCTTATCCGAAATATCTGTGACAGCAATCCAATAGCCTTTTAACACCAGCTTTGTTTATAGAGCAGTCCCCAGTTATGCTTTCCTCCTGCAGATTCTCATTGCGAGTACTCCAAATGTTTAATATCAACTGAATCTTCTGTATCTGTTGTTGCTTAAGGTCAACAAAAATATCTGTACAGGCCATCTTTGTAGAATCTAGAAAGAAGAGAAAAAAACAAAGGAATAGAAAAGTGGATACAGCAATTGTTCGCGCACTTGA
>NC_025704.1:12739827-12767092 GCF_000633955.1 Camelina sativa
ACAAAACCGATATGTACTGACTCAGACAGAATGTGTTTATCTCAGACTCATTAACTCTGGCAAGTAACCTCGCAATAACATTCCAAATTGCTCTTTTTGCTTCTAAGTCATCCAAAGCAAATGGTAAAGTACTGAATAAACCTTCCAAGAAAGAGAAATCTGCTTGCACAGATTCTTAGTGTTAGATAAAGACATGAAGCACTTAGATGAAACAACCAACAACACTATGCATATATTTTATCTGTTCATCCTAATCTGCAAAGTATGGCCCTTGCTGTGAATTGCTAAAAACATCTTCAGAATGCTTTCATCAGTACAAACATCTCATACTTGTTAAACAAATTTAATTATAACTTTTTCCTAACACCACAATTCCAGAATTCAGAACTAGGTAAAGAAAGTAAAGTAAAGTCATGTCACACTCTGCAAACCCAAATGGAAAATGCTGACCAGACATTTCATGAAAGTAAAGTAATTAGTTTACCTTCCAATACTTCTGGAATAAAATGGACTGTTTCCGACAGCATATTTGCGATCAAAACTCCAGCAGTAACACAAGATGCTGCCACCTACAGTGAAGATAAGTTTATTAGATTATAACTTGAGATACATTCAATGCAAAGCTTGTTGGAAAAACCTATAAATACCTCAGCTTTGTCCTGAAGTTTCATAAGATCACAGACTAGCTGAAATAGTTCTTTGCTAGAGCAACTCTCTTTAGAATGGCTATCTGAAGCAGAAAGGGCTTCAATAGCTCGGAGAATAATTTCAAGGATGGGGTACCTGAAACCATATACAAGGGTTCATACTACATAGTAAAGCATAACACTTGTTTTTTTTTTGCAAGAATATGAATGCCATTCATAAACACTTAATGACCATTAAGATGAATTTCTATTCTTTACCTTTCTGGAATTCTTTCTTTCGTCAACTTGCTCATTTCAAAAGAAAGAAGATTGATCAAGAGACTCGTCAAACCCAGAGTCATTAGTAGAGGGATCAATAGCTTCTCAATCTCCGGTTGACTTTCTATGATACCTAACAATAACCCTACACTCTATGGAGAAAATGGAAAGATATAGCAAATTCAAAAAGAGCCATGATAAACCAAAACTTACAGAAAATGGTTGAGGGACATGAATAAGCATAAAGTAGAGAGTTAAAGGAAAGATTTCCATCTGAAACTGAGTCCTATAAAATTCACCAGTTCGATCAACCTTTCAACCATCAATTCGTCCAGTACAAGAATGACTCAGTTACAAGCACAAATATCAGAAGTTACCTTCTCAATAAGATGTGGATTCAAGGTATTTTCTGCAATCCATAAAATACGGCGAAGTATATCATCAGACTGCAAACACTCAGCCCAGAGAGTACATCCAGTCCCAGAGAGACCTGTGGTTAGTATCCTATTGGAAACATATGTCAATATTTAGATAACCAAACCAACTGATGAACATGATTTACATTTGATGTCATAAACTGAATTTTTTTACCTACAAACTTCACTTAGGCATTGGGTATCATCAAGAAACAACTGCCCCACAAGTATATTGACGATTCCTGCTGTAGACTCTACATGTTGCAACAGACCTTCATGGCAAACAAGGTTCCTAATAATCCCTAGACAGATTTCCTTGCAAGCCCCAAAATGAAAAAAAAAAAAAAATGTAAACATCAAAATCTGTCAAGGAAGACAAACAAAACCAGAAAATTATCAGACTTGGCCATTGATCATAGATATACTATACACTTCTTACTCGAATGCGGGAAGATTCTGAAACCATAAGGTTTGCATGAAGCACTTCTAATATTAGGTTCTGTACCTGCAAATCCAATGTGAATACAAGAAAATAATCACAACTTCCAGCACATAGAGTTAAATACATGTAATGTAACCAAGCTGCTTTCTTGTCTACATGGAAACCAATACCATCTTTCAACAATTCAAATGTGTATTACTTATCTAAACCCATTACCATTAGCTCAGCATGAGTTCTACTAGCAGCAAGATCCCACAAAACACAACCATGATCTTCCCAAGCTTCTTCCACTGATGACCCCCTTACCATTCCCAGCTCCGCACATGAACCCACCTTGTCTTTCTCCTCAGAAGTGGATTCGTTATTGTAACCTCCAATGTCCATGCTCTCTGAACCACCATTGGAAGTGTCAACACCTTGAACCACATTATTAGCATTCGTATGATGGTTACGTCGCTCTTCAGTGCTCGAATCAACTGGAAGAAGCTTCCTTATCAGTGAAATAACATAGCTAGGATCAACAGTAGTCGAAATGTCGAACAACTGCAGAACATAGAGAAATCACTGTCAACAATACTACGAAAAAAAAACAGAACTTTCAATCGAAAATAGACTCTTCAATTGCCACATATGAAGAAAACTTGATCACATAAAGTACCATTGAAACTAGCTTCAAGCTCGATTTCTACAATTAAACTTGAAATTAAGAGCTATTGATGCTCTTACTTCATCAGAAGGAGGTGGAGGATGATGAGATGGAAACTCGTTTTCTCTTGCTTCACTAAAATCATCTTCTTCTCGAAATTTTCTTCGCTGGTTAGCTTCATCGTCTTCCATTGAACCTCTCTGGGTTTGTTTCTTTTCACCTTTGCCCTTATTTCTTCTCCTTCTCTCGCCCAGAAAATTCGAAACGCCTCTTTGCTTCAATATTAGGAAGTAACCCTTGTACTAAATCGTCTTTTGTTTTTTGACCTGCAAAGTATTCTATTTTCTTTTAAAGTACCTTAACGTTTTCAATAGAGCTAATGACATCCCTTTTGGATGAACCACGCAGACTCTGCCAACTGTTAAATAAAGCTCGGGACAGGTGGCAACACTTCACAGGTGAGAAATTGAGTAATCTCAAATTAATCCTCCGCCACAAAATTAACGGTCATCTACCACAAATTGTTTATTCACTAATCCAAAATTATTTTCTAAATGAAATAAAACATTTTGCTGTAAATAAAACATACTCTTGTTTGGACAAAATGTAGGATATTAAATTAAATATCTGTAAAATAATAACATACGAAAACAAATTTATGAAACAATTTTTTGTATTTTATTTTTAATAATAGGATCTATTTTGCCTTATACGAAATAAATATGATTAAACCGAAAAATATTTAGTTTTATTTTTGAAAAACATAGATAGAGAGATATATAATCATTTGAGATTTTAATTTTAAAATAAGATTTATTTATTCATATTATTTGTATCAAATTTCAAAAAAAAAAAAAATTTGTTGATTGTGATTTCTAATATATCTTTTTCATATATATAACTTCTCCAAAAATTTCATATTTATTTATCACACAAATTTGTGAAAAATGCCAATCGAAAATATTTGAGTGGGATAAGGAGGCATCATGTTTTATAAATCTTTCTAAATAATTTTAAAAAACTTTTTTTTCTTTTGACAACAGCATACAACATTGACTCAAACAAGCCAACTAGAAGGTAAATTGTTTACATAGGTATTAACTAGATCCGGAACTATGCGAACACGTTGCGCGAAATTATCCGCTTTACCATTCTCAGATAAGATCGCGGGACATAAACTAGGGAGAAAGCAGCAAATTTTTAAAAACTTATATAGAAAAGATGGATATTATTTTATCTTTATTTGTAAAATTATCCTTAAGCTAAAAACAAAACGAAGAATCTCTCCATACCAAAGCTTCTTCCTACCACCAACAATGGCGTTAACTCCATCTTCATCTTCATTCACTCCACTCCTCAATTCCTCCGATCATTCTCCTTCTCCATCTCTCCATTATCTTCTTCCTGGATCTTCTCCTTCCTTCTCTCTCCACTTATCTGCCCTGAGTAGAAGAACTCCGATCTATTTCGAAGCACTCAAAGTTTTATCATCATCATCGAGATCGAAATGTTTAGCGAAATCCTCTACAACCGCCGAAGATTTCGTCGGCGATTACGAATCCCTAAACGTTAGCGACGATGATGGCAGTGACAGTGGTAACAGTGATGGAGGAGATAACGGAGGAAGCGATGATTCAAAGAAGATCAGTTCTTCTTCGTCAACTGATTCTACGTCTCTGGGAATTCGTGAACCCGTTTATGAGGTTTTCATTCTTTCTCTTTTAAGTAAAAAGAAAAAAATGAATTGTGCATGTTCATATAAGATTCTGATTTAAGTGATTATTTTATATGGTTGAAGCTGTCACCTATGTTTGTGCCCTCATCAAAATTTTAAAACTTTTATGTCTCTGGAATATAATAAAAAAAAATAAGGTTGTTGAAGTGAAGGCGACTGGAGTAATATCTACAAGGAAGATTAACAGAAGACAGCTTCTCAAATCCAGTGGTGAGTGAAACAAAATTTAATCATCTCTCGACTGAATTATACATTTTGATCTTGATGTTGGTGAGTGTTACTCTTTTTTACCAGGTCTGCGTCCAAGAGATATACGAAGCGTTGATCCTTCATTGTTTATGACAAACTCAGTGCCATCTCTTTTGGTAAATTAGCTTCAACTATCATTTCTCTTTACTTGTGTGAATATGGCTATGATGAACCATCTCTACCTCACTACCCTGTATTTTATTTGTATATATGACTTTTTACATGTTATTTAGGTTCGTGAACATGCGATTCTGCTCAATTTGGGCTCTTTGCGAGCAATAGCAATGCGAGACCGTGTCCTTATTTTTGATTATAACCGGTAATTTTGGTAGCAGTATATCTCTTTTTTTTTTCTTCTCAGATTGTTCACTCTATTTTTTTTCAGTATTTGTTGATGTTTGTCCAAAATATTTTCAGGAGAGGAGGAAGGGCTTTTGTAGATACATTGATGCCTCGGCTTAACCCAAGAAGTATGAATGGAGGGCCCTCTATGCCATTTGAACTCGAGGTTGGTTTGGCTTCATAGATAACTCTATGGGATGGTGATTTATTTATGACACTCTTTATTTATGTTAGAAAAGAAGAAATATATGTTGTGTATACAGATCAAAGATTATATAAATTATCTCTTCAGCCCTGCATAACTTGAGTTCGAAATAATTTCAACCTCTGTGGTGTTAACGTTTCATTACTCTGGCTTAATTGAAGGCTGTTGAATCGGCGCTTATCTCAAGGATACAACGATTAGAGCAAAGGCTTATGGACATAGAACCCCGTGTGAGTATGAAAGCTAGTGAGTATATTTCATTTAGATCTTCTTCACTTTGACTGCTGGACTAGGACTTCCTCCATGACTCAGTTGCTTATTGTATCCCAAAAGTCAAAAGGAACTGAGTCATGTTATAGAGGATGAGACTGCCATTTTTCGAGTCGAATAATGCATTTTCCTATTGATATAAGTTTAGTTTCTGGTATAAATATCACACTGAACTGAGCATGAATCATGAAACGTTCTGACATAAAACCCTGTAGTTTTGTCCAAACATTGGCTTATGGCTTTTTATGATCAAACAAGCATAGCGAGAGGATGACTAGAACATCATTTCTAGCTCACCACTCATGAGCCCCACATCCGACATCTTGGTTTGCATAATCCTCTCTAAACAATGAGAGTTTGTCTTTATACGAAAACAATTTGTAAAGAAAGTTAGTTACAGATTGGGTTTCAAAATATCCTCTTCTTCTTTCTGCTTAAATCTTTCACGTGCATCCTCTGAACGCCTCACATACACACGATGGAGCTTATCATCATTTCTTTTGCTCTTAACTTTTATATTTGTGCCATTTGGTTCAGGTCCAAGCTCTTCTTGAGGTTTTGCCCAACCGCTTAACTGCTGATATATTGGAGGAACTTCGTATTAGTAAACAAAGACTGGTAAACTTCATTAAGATGTTTGTCTATGCATATTCTTGATTCAGTTGTTCACTTTAGAGAACTCAGTTTTCGTTTCTTTGTTTTGTATTTTTCCTTATACACTTTTTAAAGGTCGAATTAGGCTCCAGAGCTGGAGCTCTTAGACAAATGCTTCTGGATCTTTTAGAGGATCCCCATGAAATACGCCGCATATGCATCATGGGAAGAAACTGCACACTTAGAAGAGGAGACGATGATTTGGAGTGTACGTTACCCTCAGAGAAGCTGATTGCTGAGGGTAAGACTGCAAACATTTCCTCCGTGATAGTCACCACAAACACATGAATTTAACGAGATTCATTTTCTTTCTCTGGTTCTGTGCAGAAGAAGAGGAGGAAATAGAGATGCTCTTGGAGAACTATCTGCAGAGGTTTTGACTTTTACTCTTGAAGCACTCTGATATGTTATATTCTTATGTAGTGAAACTCTATGGCTTCGTCTGTGCAGATGTGAGTCATGCCATGGACAAGCAGAAAGACTTCTGGATTCTGCAAAGGAAATGGAAGACTCAATTGCTGTCAATCTAAGGTTCTGAAGATAACACAACACTCCTATCTATCAAATGAGTAGACACTCTTGTCATGATGCATTATTGTTTTATTTTCAGTTCTCGGAGGCTTGAGGTCAGCAGATTCGAGTTGCTTCTTCAGGTCGGTACATTTTGTGTTGCAGTTGGTGCTCTGATCGCAGGTACATTCACTACCCGTTTATGATTTGCAACCTTTGAACTGTGTTAGAGGCTTGCTTCTTCTTTTTGTATTTAAACTACCAACTACCGAGATTGAACTGAGTGTGCTATTTATACATGATCTCCAAGCCAACAATTCCTATTTTCCCCTGTTCATCAAATCATCGTAAAGGGCTTAAAACTCTTCTTTTGGGTGCGTGCAGGTATATTCGGCATGAACTTGAGGTCCTATCTTGAGGAACAAGCTGTAAGCCCTCATCATGTAGCCACATCTTTATACACTATTTTACCATCACTTCACCGTTAACATCTCGAGTTTATGCAGTCTGCATTCTGGCTAACAACGGGTGGAATCATCATAGGCGCTGCAGTCGCCTTCTTCCTCATGTATTCGTATCTCAGTAGACGCAAAATATTTTGAACCTTCAATCCTAAAAGACAAAAGAAGTGGTAAACCCGTCTTCAATCCTAAAATATTTCCGTTTTCCTTGAAATTTGATGAAGAGAGCTGAAAATAAACGTATATATTACAGGTGGGAAATCCGTGAAGAAGAAAATTTCATCACATTTACATTGTGGCATTAGGCCCCTTTCTAGGTGTTAGAGCGGAAGGAAGTTCATAAAAAGTTTGATATATATTTATTGTGTGGTCTCCATTGAACCCCTGTACTTGTGTGTTATGTCCTCATTGCGTATGCTCTGCACTATTGGTTACAGTTAAATCAGTGTATCATTTAATAAGCTTGTATTAAAAAGCAAATGAATTTTCAAATCTTTTGTTTTCAATAGTGAAGTGAGAAAAAACAATACAGTATCTAAATCTTTGATTCCCAGAGAAGATATTCAGAGGCAAATACAAAACTTTTTCAGGGATTATAATTTCTTAAGTGCGAAGATCACGAGCAGATTGACGACCTTCTCTTGCTGAGGTCTTTGGTTCCGAGCCATCAATGGCGATGTTCCCAACACCAACCTCCATCGCTTCCCTCTCATCCTTTTCCTTCGTTTTATTCTCATCTGATGCTTCTTCTTCTATGGGTTTCTGTGGACTCGATGACGGTTTTAATGATCTAGGGACCGGATTCATCCATGGGTGCGTTAGGCACTGAGCAGCCGTTGGTCTCTTCTCAGGTGCAAATCCAAGTATAGGAATGATGAAATCTTGCATAGCAATTGCATCTTCCTCGCTGAAGTCATATTTATCTGTTAAGACCTTGCTAAGTGGCCAAAACCGTAACCGCCTGATGTGCCTCAGTTCACCCTGTCGGTTGAAGAAATCTCGCGAATGGCGTCCGCCTAATGCAATCTATATAAACAAAAGATCCCGTTAAAAAGCGCAAAACCATACTTATAAACAAAAAGAACAACAGTGTTTCTCAAATTTTTACCTTTTTTGGCATCACCCCAAGAAGCTCCATCATCAATGCCAAGTGATCCTGAAACCAAAAGCCCGTTATGTATTACATAAGCTCTACTGAATATGAACGAAATGAAATTATTTGAGTTTTTTCACAGAACATAAGAAAGCTAGAGAGAAATATACCTCATCCCGCTCAAAGTTTTCACCACTGTGAGGATCGAATAGAACATCTCCGGTGGCAAGCTCAAAACAAATGCAAGCAAATGACCACATATCCGCAGAGGTTGAGTATTTTGAGCCAAGAACAACCTCAGGACACCGGTACTGTCTCGTCTGTATATCACTCGTAAACTGTTTATAAGTCCAACAAGCATTCCCAAAATCTACCAACTTGCATTTCCGATCAACATCCGCAAGTAACTTTTGCCTCGTGGATCGACTTCCTCTCCTATTTCCCCGACTCTTTTGACTATCATTCTCTGCATCTTTTACTCTTTCTGAACTCTCTTCCGACCCCTCCACATATGAATTTCCATTTGATCTTGCCTCAGAGTTAGTATCTCTCTCATTTTCCTCTGAACCTTCCACTTTCTTAGCTTTCTTACGAATCTTCTTTTTCTGATTCTTAGTCAAATCCGCACTGTAAGTGTAACTCTTGGGTTTGTCTTTCTCAGCCTGTCTCTCAGGAACATTCTTGTCCTTAGCGGTTGGAAGTACAAGAGGAGTACCTGCTTTCCTAGCATCTGCTTCAGGGTCAATGGTGGAACAAAGCAGAATGTTCTCCGGCTTGATATCAGTATGAATAATGGAGAGCTTGCGGTGAAGATAATCCAAACCAACTAAAATATGAAAACAGATCTCTTTAACCATGTGAAGAGGAACCCCTCGGTAATCACTGTACTTGATAACAGACAAGAGGTTATCTCCCAAATACTCGAAGACCATACAAACATGGTTCCCATTAGGACCCGCGTGCTTGAAATGATCAAGAAGCTTCACAACACACTTGTTATCTTCCTCATCACCTTCTGCGATCTGTTTCAATATCTTAATCTCGTCCATGGCTGCCTCAGTATAGTGCTGAGCACTCTTCTGGATTTTCAAAGCTACGTATCTCTACAAACAGTAAAATTGAAAGGCAAGATTCACATTCACATTTTATCCAACAAAGCTAAGCTCAATCCCAACAATGCAATCCTTATACTGATAAAACCCTAAAAATTTGATTATGTGTTAAAACGAACCGTAGAAGTGAAGAAAGTGACTTACAGAGTTGGGAGTGTCCCAAGCAAGCCAGACAGTGGAGAAATGTCCCCAACCAAGCTTACTCTGAATGACATAACATCCATTCTTGAAAGTATCACCCACTCGAACCGTATGGTAGCCTCCTCTCCTGTAATCCTCTGTTCCTTCGTCCTCTGACGAGTAGTCACTAGCATCACTCAGACGACCACCGTTCTTCTCATCCGCCATAGCCGGAATTGTTGAGAATCCTCAATCGATTTTGGAGTTTTTAGATGAGATCTGGGACAGTCAAATTCAGGGGAAAACCCCTAAACCCTAGAAATTTGGGAGAGCTTGGATGACTTCAAAAAAAAAAAAAAAAAAAAAGATCCGATTAAATTTCCCAATTTGAGCAAAATACCAATTAATGCAGATAAAAACTACGAAACCGAACCGAATGATTGATTATGAAACTGGAGATAGTAGTAGTGTCTGTGTCAGAGAATTAGGGCTTTCGTTGACTCTGTCTGAAAGAGAGTGTACGGAAGTGTAATTTGACAAAGAGAATTATGAGATTCTTTTAACATTCTAAAATAGCATAAATCTACAGTTCAATGCAAATAATTTAGTGGGTGAAAAATGTAGCAAGAAGGAATCGAACCTACCACCTCGAACTTCTATTAAGAGAATCCTTAACCTTTTCGCTACAACACAAACCATGTCCACTGTTAAATTTTTATTTAATTCTAAGTTTCAGGGGGCAACTGCCACTACAATCTATGGATATATCCACTTGTATATCTTGACACTTTTTTGAAGTGAACACCAACCGCTAACAACAAAATCGTAAAATTTCACGTGAACTTCAATGAAATAAACAAATAATATTCACAATTTATTTTATAGCCATCCAAAGTAAGATATTTTCACTGTTCACCGAAACTCGATACTATAACTAAGGTCATGGTGAAATTTGTAAATCTATGTAAATTAATACTCAGATAAATTAATACACACATAAAATAATAGAATTATTCGGTCTCAAATAACAAAATTTGGTAAGTTAATAAAATATTTAAATATTTAAAATTTTACGTACATATATTATCTCACTAATATCATAAATTAATAATCATACAAGTTCTATATATATATATATATATGCATTGATATGTTAATGTATGCTTTAGTGTGATTTTTTTTTTAAATTTTTGCTAGAGCTTATGACTATATAGAAATTATTAAGTTATGTCTTTAAATGATAGTATTGTAGTATGCTTTATAACTGTCATTAAAGTAGCCAAAACTTTCTATAATTTTTCATTTATTATAGGGCAATTGTCATAAATACCACTAAAATAGGTTTTTATTCCAAAAATACCACAATTTAGTTTTTTTTCCAAAACTACCACTAAAATGTATTTTTTTCCAAAAATACCACATAATTGAACTAAAGTTTTAATACTAAAAACTAATTCCTAAATTATAAATACTAAACCCTACCCCTAAAAACTAAACCCTAAAACTAAATTTGTCAACCCAAACATAAAAAAAAAATTCTACATTCTTAAAATTCAATTTTTTGTGTTAGTGGTAATTTTGGAAAAAAAACTTTTGTGGTATTTTTGGAAAAAAAAACTAAAATGTGGTATTTTTGGAAAAAAACTTTTTTAGTGGTATTTAAAGGAATTTCTCTTTATTATATATGTATATAAATCATTTTCATTTTGATAGTCTTACAAACTAGTATATGATTGGTTAGGTCATTTATCATAAATTTGAATTTGTGTATATTATTTGTATAAGTGAGTTCGTATATAGTCTTTGTAATTTTTTTTGTCGAAAATGTATTTTTGTAAGTATAAAATTTCAATGCTTGAAAATTTTATCGCCCTTGTGTATTTGCAAGAAGTTAAATTTGCATGTGCTAAGCAAAAAATTTACAAAAGAATGCTCTTCTTACAAATAAATTTCTAAGACTATAATGAAAAGAATGGTACCAATACTTATGAACCTAAATCATAAGCTGTTGTTGTTGTATTACCAAAACAGAAGCTTGGCCATTAATATCATGTGAAGTCAATAGATCACCAACAACACCAAGCTCCTTAAACTCACTCCATTCCTCAAGCCCTTCTGTGAACACACTCGTCCTTCCTTTCCCTCTTCCCACTATGAACATATCAAAATCGTTTGAAAGCGATTTCAAGAAACCAGATGTCTCAGAGGCGTCTTCAATTGCTTTCTCCGAGTAGAAAATGTCTACTAATGTGTTGCTCTTCACATCTCTAAGAAGTTCATCGTCAAGCATTTTATCCCATTCTGACTTTTCCCGTGCGTTCTCATCGGTAGTGATCATTCGGACAATGGTTACAGTGATTCTAGGGTCTCGAGCCATTCGTGCTGCAAGTGTCACTGCTTCTCTATCGTCTTTACCGCCTAGGAAGACCATACAGACATTGTATGTTGATAAGTTTGAAACAGCGTCATTAATGGTTCTTCGTCCAACACTGCTTCGGTACACAAAGATTCCGACAGAACATGGTGCAGCGTCAAGAACGCTCTCGTTAAGGTTCATGATCATGCTACTGTTTGAGATTATAGCGGATCTGTCAGCGGACCAAGTCTGGTGAAAAGGAAGAAGTATGAGAGAAGTAGTGTTGTTGAGAGCAAGCATACAAATGTCTCCATGCATCGTATCGGGCATAGATATAGCTGTGAAGGTGCTTACGAAGACCGATCCGTAGAACTCTTTGCGGAATTTTTCAAAAGAGGCAAGTACGTTGTTTGAATAAGACGTCTCCTCTGTTTTGAGAGTTTGCAATTTGTGGGAAATGAAGATGGAATGGGCTTGTCCTACGAGCTCCAACAAATGGAGGACATAGGTTGCAACAGGAGATTCCCGGGACGGGCAAGTAGCTTCAAGAAGATTGATCATTGGACGTATATCATCTGTTCTGTAAATGCAAGACAGAATCCTTAGTTCAGAGTTTGGTTTCAGGTGCTGCATATTCCGCTTCTCGTACCCTGCGTACATCCTCGCAGGATCATACAAGTACCGCAATATCGGAGGTATGATTGCGGAGTTCAACATTATGTAAAGACACGCGACAGTGAAGGTCTCGGGACGAACAGACTGCAACATTCAAAGCATAAACATGAGACATAGTTTACATATTTAAATATAATATGATAATGGAGGCATATGTGTTTGTATTTGTACATACCCCTCTTTGGAAGGCTAAGGCGTAAGCGCCGAGCTCGAAGATGCCTTTAAAAGACATGATAAGAGATAGAGCGAAGCAGTCTTCCATTGGCATACGGTAGAACAAAGCAGGAACGGTAGTGAAGATGAATTTGACGACGAAAGATATTAATATGATGAGTATAATACCTTTGAGATCTTTCCAATGAAACAAAGCCGTGATATCGATCTCCGTGGAAGAAGAAGCAATGAAGAACGGAATAAAAGTGCCAAATATAGCCGACTCAAACTTCTCAATGATTGCAGAACCTAAAGGAGGGCCATGAGGAACAGCAAGACCTAAGATGAAAGGTCCCATGAAAATAGATTGCTTGCACCAATTTGCAAGAATGGCTGAACCAGAAACCATAACAATGATTGTAGTTAAGTATATTGGCTTGACGGGACGACCAGAAGGCGTTTGTTTTATAATGTAGAACATCAACGGTCTGAAAACGTAGATTGCAACACAAACAAAGAGAACCACTATCCCTGCTCGCTTCAAAGGACGGTCCCCTACAATAACATCTCCTATAAACACACTACCGAGCCGTGTTTGGTCGTCCTTGAGCTCCTTCATGAAGATGAGAGCGGAAGCAAGAACCGAGGTACTGAAATCACTAACTACAGCAGAAGATATCGCTAGACGACCGAGCTCTGAGTTCTGTAGCTTTAGCTCAAAAAGAAGGTTTCCAACGACAGGGAAAGACGAAAGGCATTGGATTGAATAAATCACAACATACTCCAATGAATTGAGAGTATTGTCTGATTTTTTCGTTCCTACGTCCCTTAAGTTTCCGAAAAAGATAACGGAACAAACCAACGTGGAAAGTAAAACAGAGGAGATCCCAATGGTAATAGCTTTTCTCCCCGTGGTTCGGACCAAACTCATGTCCATTTTAACTCCCATCAAGAACCAAAACATCATGTAAGAACAAGCAGCAGTAAGACTAAACACAATCTCTTTGTAATCTTCTGAAGAAAAAAATCGTCTCGCCGCTGAGTTCTCCTTTAGGAAAGTCTTGCTTAAAAGAACACCAGTCTACAAGATAACACAACACAACAAAAACCTCAAAATTTAGAATATATCCTTATAATAATAACAATATGGAAACGTTTTCAAGGTTTTCCAATAGTACGTACAAGCATATGAGAAGTGAAACGGATCATGCCGAGACGTTGGAGGAAGAAATGCAAGAATTGCCAAAGGAAAGAGATGATGAGAAATATCATCTGCAAGTGTGGAAACGCGTAACTCCAGAAATGAACATTGATGTTTGGATCTGAGAATTTTTGTTCAGGCCAAACACCATTGGAGCTAGGGTTGAGAGGTATGACGTCACAAATCATGGTTCCTTGTCTCCATGTGTCTCTCAGGTAAGCATCTTATTATCTCCATAGTCCTCCATTGATGACAAAACCCTCAATGGAAGAGAACAACAAAAAAAAGATTGCAAGAGCAATGTACGTGATCAGAGATGCATTACAATTTTATATAAATTTATCGACTTTTTTACTGTTTGGGTAACAGAATCAAAGGAACAAGTGATCATCTGGGGTTTTGAAACCCTAAAAATAGTTAGTAAATGTATGAATAGGCAAAAGTAGCTAACAAGAAACAGGTTTCGACGACAATGTAAATATATATTTATTATAAGGATTGTCTGATTACTGTTAGGTTTTTTTTACAGGTTACAACTTAATTCTGCTAATTTACAGGTAACTGAGCCAACTACAACAACAAATCCCAAAGGTGAAGAAGATAATTAAATAAACTAAGAACGCGATACCAAATTTTCTCCGGAATCCAATAATATTTCAGACTACGATGACGAGTGAACAAGCACCTCCGATCTCTGCCTCAAGCTCTCGTCACATAAATAATTATCTTGTGTAGCAAGCATATATAATTTTTCCAATATGAATTTTGCTTTTATCTTTTGTTTGCATCTAAATTGGAAAACTAAATTTTGTATTGAACAAAAATTTAATGTTTCCTTGTATAGAAGAACAAAGATAATAGGAAGAAAGTTCCTTTTGCTTATTATTGCATACTCTGTCTTAAGTGTTTATATCAGACTTAAAACAGTGTTGCTCTAGTCCTTTGCACACTTGTCATCAACCTCGAGGTTGAGAGCATTGAACATATTTCTTGTCTCTATTTGTGGTCCTTTGTCACAACCTATGGCTTGTACTTTTGCAGCAGCGTGATTGTAGGACGCTGCCTCCTTCTTCTTATCCGACCGTTGCTTCAGCGTGATTGTAGTAGGCTTGGTGGGCTTCTTCATTTGGGTGTTATTATTATTGGGCTTTAGCAAAGTTCCATTCTTCTTCAAAGACTCTGTTTCCAAAACAGTTTTTGACTGTTTCACCTTTATACTCTCCTGCAAACTTAGTGTGGGTGGCAAGACCATACCAAGTTTGTGTCGTAACACAGCAAAAGGTTTAAGTGGAAGCGATTTCGTGAATATGTCTGCAATTTGTAGATATGCTGGTACATGACTAACCACCAAGACCCCCAGAGCTACTCTCTCGCGAACATAGTGATAGTGTGTTTCAAAACTTTGTTCGAGAGTGAAAAACAGGATTAGCGGCTAGGTATATGGAGGAGAGGTTGTCTCCGTAGAGCTCAGGAGTGTCTGGTTGGGGAATACGTAAGTAGCGAAGCATGTTGCTGATCCAAGCTAACTCTGAGGCAGTTTCGGACAATGATCTGTACACAGCTTCAGTCGAGCTTTTGGAGACAGATGACTGCCGTTTTGAGGACCATGAGATGATATTGCTACCAAGAAAAGTGCAGTAGCCTGTTGTGGACCGTCTTGTTTCTTTGCAGTCAGAGTGGCTGCTGTCACTATAGGCACTTAACTTGAAATTTGTGTTTTTGTTGAAGAAGATGCCCATAGTTGCTATTCCTTTAATATATCGGAGAATCCTTTTGAGCAGGTGAAAGTCTGACATGGTTGGTGCATGCATTTTTTGGCAGACAAAATTCACTGCAAACTGGATATCAGGTCTTGTTAGAGTGAGGTACTGTAGTTTCTCAGCCAAACTCCTGAAGTAGGTTGGATTGGAGAAGAGATCTTTCTGATGTGGCACTTGATTGAGTTGTTCAGGTAGAGGTGTAGGCATTGGAGCACAATCAAACATTCCAGCAACTTTAAGAAGATCCTCTGCATATTTCTGTTGTGAAAGAAACAAACCATTAGCGTGATGTGTTGCTTGTATACCCAAGAAATACTGGAGTTTGCCGAGATCTTTCATTCTGAAGGCTTGATTCATACTGTCTAGGAGCTTGTTGAGAAGAGTTGTGTTGCTACCGGTGATGACCATGTCGTCCACATAGAGAAGTAGCAGAATCATGTCCGATCCTCTGTCGTATATGAACAGAGAGGGATCCTGCATATTACAAGCAAAACCAAAATCCAGTAAGAATGTACTAAACTTATCACACCATGCTCTTGGGGATTGTTTGAGTCCATAGAGGGATTTGTGAAGTTTCCAAACATGATTTGGTTTGGTTTTGTCAACAAATCCTGGTGGTTGAAGCATATACACATCTTTAGTGAGATCACCATGTAGAAATGCATTTTTAACATCCAACTGTTTCAATTCCCACTGCATTACTGTGGTAGCATGAAGAACTAGCCGTACTGTAGCAGTTCTTACAACTGGACTATAGGTTTCGAAATAGTCAACTCATTCTTCTTGATGGAACCCTTTAGCCACTAGTCTAGCTCGCAGCTTATCTAGAGAGCCATCTGCCTTTAGTTTTGTTCGAAAAACCCACTTACAGCCAATGATATTCATGTTTGGTTCAGGTGGTACGAGAGAGAACGTGTTTGTTTCTTTACAGTTATCGATTTCTTCAGTCATCGCATCAGTCCAACCTTCATCTTTCAAAGCCTCTGTTACGGTCTTAGGTTCTAGGTAGGAAGCTTTGAGAGTGAGAAGAGCGTAACGAGGATTAGGCTTTCTCACTCCTGATTATGATCTTGTTTTCATTGGGTGAGTTGACTGAGAGTGTTGGTTCTCTCTTTAATCTGTGAGAATCTCTGCAGTTTGAGTCGTTGTTGTGTCTTCATCATCGTAGGACTCTGATTCGACTTGTGAAACTTGATCCTCTTCATTAGTTTGAACAGATTCGTTGCCTGTTAAATTCTCGATGCACTCTTGGGGTACCGCAGGAGCTTCGGTAGAGACTGCAGAGGTCACTAGTTGTTGAGACGAGACTGCAGGCTTGGTTGCTGGGACCGTTGTGCGACTCAAGGGAGGAAAATCATCATCAGTGAACAAAGTTTGACTCTGTTCTGAGGTTGACGAAGCTTGAGTCAGAGCAGACGTTGGTGGATGGAACTAGAAGCTTTGCTGCCATGCTTGCAGGAGCTTTGATCCTCCTTCGTTGTGAAGATGTTTGTATACATCGAAGAATGGAAACTCAGTTTCATTAAACAAAACATGGCGGCTGATATAGATTCTTCCTGTGGGTGGATACAAACACCTATAGCCTTTATATTTGGCGTTGTAACCCAAGAAGACGCATCGAAGGGACCTTAGATCAAATTTATTTCCTGCATAGTCCCTTAGAGTTGGATAACACGTACAGCCAAATGTCCGCAAGGCTGTGTAGGTTGGAGGAGCTTGGTAGAGCTTCTCATGAGGACTTTGGTTGTCAACTAGAGCAGTAGTAGGTAGGATATTGCTCAGAAAGTTTGCTGTGAAGAAAGCTTCAACCCAAAAATGTTGAGAAACTTTGCTGCTGCACATCATGGAGAGACCCAGCTCAGTAATGTGTCTGTGTTTTCTTTCAGCAAGACCATTTTGTTGAGGAGTATAGGGACAAGAAATGAGTTGTTGTATCCCACACTGACCCAGATGATTGAGAAAAGGTTTGTTTGTGAACTCACCACCACCATCACAGTGAAACATTTTAATTTTGCAGCCAAACTGATTTTCAACAAGCTTCTGAAAATTGTAGAATGTAGAATAAAAATCTGATTTATTTCTCAGTGGATAAAACCAACAGTATCTAGACCAATTATCAATCAGAATTACATAATATCTGAAGCCTTGACCAGAAGTAACAGGAGAAGGTCCCCAAAGATCAAAATGAATCCTCTCTAATGGCCTAGTTGCAACAAACTGAGAATCTGAAAAAGGAAGATGACTACTTTTCCCAAGATGACATCCCTAACATATCTGCTTGGTACTTTTATTGATGATTATAGCTTTATTCTTCACTAACTGCTCCAGGATCTTCTTATTAGGGTGTCCAAGACGTCTATGCCACACCTCATCAGACGCTGCTTGTTGTCTTGACGAGTATAATGCTTGGAACGGTGGATCCTTGAGCACATACAGACCCTTACGATACGGACCCAGAGTGAGAAGCTTCTTTGTTACCTTGTCCTTAACAAGAACCTCATCAGAATCAAACTTAATGGAGCATGGATAATCTGTTGTAAGTTTAGAAACAGATAACAAGGATTTTGTAATACCAGGAGCTACTAGAACATCCTTAAGAGGTAAATTACCTGATGTTGTTGGTAGAACAACAGTACCAGTGTGTGTGATTGGCAGAAAGTTCCCATCTCCAAGCATGATAGTGTCGCTACCAGTGTACTGACGTGATTGCTGCAGGTGACCAGGAGAGCTAGTGACATGAGCGGTTGCACCACTATCAGGAACCCACTCGTGACCTCCTTGATCTGTGACATCGGTTATACGCAGAGCTGCTAAAGCTGCAGGGAGTGGTGGTGACTGGTAGTTATTGTCAAAGCGATGCCAACATTGAGATGCTACATGTCCTTCCTTTCCACATATTTGACATACTGGTCGGTTGTCATTGGAGAAGTTTGATGAGCCCAAAGAGGAAGACATTTGCTGATGAAATCCTCTGCCTCTGGTGGAGTATCCGCCTCTCCCTCTAGATTGATGTGAGTTTCCTCGTCCTCTATTGTTGTAAGAAGAACCACCAAACCGCTGAGTGTTGAACGCCAAGTGAGGAGTAACGTTTGTTTCTTCATTATAAGACATGAGGCGGTCGTGATAAGCAGTTAGACGAGGAATCACATCGTCGAGAGTTGGTGACGGAGTAGCATCCAGAGTGCCCTCAATCGAAGTTTTAATCGGTTCATACTCACGACTTAGACCATTTAAAGCAGCAAAGATTTTCATTCTCTCACTAACAGGGCTTCCTGCAGAGGCAAGTTGCTCACACACACTCTTAAGATCTTTCAAGTACTCTAGCATAGGTTTCTCTTTCTTTTCAGTGTTTTGCAGTTTTCTTTGTAGACCAAACAACCTAGCAGATGAGACCTTACTAAAGTGTCCAGCCAGGAAGTTCTATACCTCTTGAGCTGTTGTTGTTTTGATGACCTCCGTGAGAATGTCTTCTGTCAACGAGCCAAGGAGCCATGCTCTGACAACTTGGTCTGACCGGATCCAGGCCTGGTAGGCTTGATTTGGTGTGGAGTCGGCGTTGGTAGCAGAAGCAGGACGTGGAGTGGATCCATTGATGAACCCTAGGAGCCCTTGACCGCATAGAAACGACTCGAACTGAGACTTCCAGAACAAATAGTTTCTCTCTGTAAGTTTAACAGTAATGCACTTTGTAATTTTTAACACTGGTTGTGAATATAGCTCAGTGGACAGTGCCATGGCTCTAATAACATATAGAAGAACAAAGATAATATGAAGAAAGTTCCTTTTGCTTATTATTGCATACTCTAGTGTTACATAGGAGATATGGATTCTATTTATAATCAGACTTAAAACAGTGTTGCCCTAGTCCTTTGCACACTTGTCATCATTGCATAGGAGGTTGAGAGCATTGAACATATTCCTTGTCTCTCTCTGTGGTCCTTTGTCACAACCCATGGCTTTTACTTTTGCAGCAGCATGATTGTAGGACGCTGCCTCCTTCTTCTTATCCGACGGTTGCTTCAACGTGATTGTAGTAGGCTTGGTGGGCTTCTTCATTTGGGTGTTATTATTATTGGACTTTAGCAGAATCCCATTCTTCTTCAAAGACTCTGTTTCCTAAACAGTTTTTGACTGTTTCACCTTTATACCTTGATCCCTTGAAAATGGTAATTTTAAAACCCGTTCGAAGTTAAGAGTGAAACATATTAGTCGTAATCGTAATATTTTGTAATGAAATCATTCAAATAGAAGTTTTTTGGCACGTGAAATACATTACAGTTGTAATGGTAGCAGCAACTTATTTGTTTTAAACGAAAACGTTATTTAATACAAAATAAAAGAAGAAAAAACGTTATATAACGTGACATTTTTTTAATTCTTCCAAAAGCTTAAAATAAGTACTCATGCCAAAGTTAGCTGAAGAAAACAGCATTAATCACTCATATGGTCACTTCAAAGAAGTTCCGATTAGTTTATCAATAAAACTAACTATACTTCTTTCGTAAAAACAAAAAAAAATGAACACGCATGAGCAGAAGTAATTTAACATAATTGCAACTCATGCCGATGGCCGCATTATTAATATTTCCTATAAGATCCAATCATATACGCACACGTATAAATGTGTGTATGTAAGCAGATAAAGAGGAATGAATGTAGTCGCAGTTTTATAATAACGGATTAGAATGTAACATCCTACTATATTAATTGAGAAGTACAAATATGAAACTAACCTTAAAATGTGTAAAAAATTACATTCAATTGCCATTAGAAAAAAATTAATTAAGCTTAATTAACTAATTTAAATAAATATAATTAAAATAAAAATCAAAAACACAAAAAAAAACAAAAAAAAAAATCAAAAACACTCACATATCAAATATTAAAAAATCTAAAAAAATATTTTCTCTTTCTAATAAATTATGGACCAAATTACTAATTACTTTTTTAAAAAAATATATAAACCAATCAGAATTTTAAAAACTAAGATTTTATATCCAAGTATACAATACAATTATTTTTCTCTATTTTTAATAAATAAATTCGAAGATTTTGTTAAGATTTCAAATTATGATTCTCCTATCATATTTATTTTATTTTATTTACAAATTGTTTAGAACTTTCATATAATACTTATAATTAATAAAATGCATATTTTCTGCATATGTTATGATTTGAATTTTTTAAAATGAAGATATATTACTCAATGTATGAAAATATGTGTTTTAATTTCCGCATTGGCGGGTTGGTAAAACTAAATTTACATATAGATGATAAATTAATAATTTTTATTTACTCACAATTATAATATTAAAATTATTATTTTATATTTCACAAAATATGATGCAAATACAACAAATAAACAATATAAAACTGTAATAATACGTCAAAAATAAAATACTTTAATATTCTAAAATAATTAGTATTCAAATAGACTAATAGATTTATATAACAATTAAAAATAAATATTATCTCAAACAAAATATTTTTTTTAAAAAAAATAAAACAATAATTTTTATTATTATATTATAATTTTTTTTGAAAATGTTAACCCGTGCTTTAAGCACGGGATATATCTTAATAATATATTATGTGAGCTTGACAGTTATATGAATGTATATCCAAAGAATACATGAAGAAAAAGCCATGAAAGAACACTAACACTTGACTTAGGTTTATCATTATTTAATAACATTGGGATTGACCTTCTTCGTTTATTTTAAGGTATAGCTGACAAACTCTTCAAGGTTTTATGCGGGGGAGGTTTTAAGTGGGGATGGTCTTTTTTGCTCTGTCAAGTTGACTTCCGAGTTAATCTTAATCACATCACATACTTGTATTATTCCATTTTCAAACCTAATGTAAACAATTCATACATATGACATATGCATTTAGGGAGAAGAAATAAAACATCATTCATGACGACAAAATTAAAGTTGTAATCTAATGGATTGTTTTACTATTGTCGCTTGCTTGCCACCATCCGAATGTATAAAAATCTGTATCGCATTTTGTTGACACTAAAAAAAAACAAAATACACAAATTATAAATTTTACGTACCCTTGTTTATATCTGTATTTCCTAAATATCAAGTAATAAAGTAGATATAAACACTTGAATATCTGAATTTAAAGAAAAATAGTATAATTTGACCGTTTAGTATATCATGAATGTTTTTGCATCGATCAAAATGTCTATTCAAAATTTAAATCACTAATAAACAGCAGGGTTCATAGTATCGTTAGGTTCAATAGATTTTTTCTCAAAATTTTACCCAATTTAGTATGACATCCCGATTTTGTTTGATAAAATGAACCGAAGAGACATTATTCTATGCATGAGACACGTATTTGTTTGTGTGAATGTATGCCGCGAGTATTTTATACGGTATAGGGTAGGGTGTCTTCTTCAAGGCATCTAGAGTCTAGACCGTCTGGCATATATATGAAACAAACATATCACAAAGAATATAGAGAAGCAACAAAATCAAAAGAAAATTTAAGAACAGAACTCACAATAGATTCTTCATATACATAGATGACGAATCAAGACGAGCATATTACAAGTAAAGGTGAAGGGTCAATGTCTAGCTTCTCCGGGACGACCACTAGTTCCTCAAAACATATCTACCTTAATCCCGTGACGGCGGCTGGGACGAAATCATTGGAAGAGGACGACGTTTCACTCTCTCTTCTATACAATCTATCTACCTTACAAGACAAAGTCCATCAGATCCAATCTTTGGTCAGCTTCTACATGATCTCTACTAATCACATTAACCAATCATCGGGGTCAACGTCTTTGGCCGTTGCTAACATCGGAAGTTTAGTTCAAGAGATCATCACGGCTGCTTCTTCCATGTTGTTCGCTTGCCAACAACTCCACATTGGATTTAACAACGACAATGATATCCATAACGATCAAACCGCAGATGCAATGGTTTTGGATTTTTCCCGACAAGAAACGGACCCGGGTCGTGATTTTGTGCAAGAGTCGACAAACCTTTTTGGTGTCCAAGAAAGAGGGCAGATCTCGTTTCCCGACCATAATCATAACTGGTATGGCACGGAAACCCTAAACCCTAAAAAAGATCATCATCATTCTTCTAAACCAAGACTCGGGAACTACGAGATATTGGAACTGGATGTAGCGGATCTACTAGCGAAATACACACATTACTGTCAAATTTGTGGGAAAGGGTTTAAGAGAGACGCGAATCTAAGGATGCATATGAGAGCGCACGGGGATGAGTACAAGACACGTGAGGCGTTGATCAGCCCAACGAGCCATGACAAGAAAGAAGAATACTCGTTAAAGAAACATTACTACTCGTGCCCTCAACAAGGGTGTAGATGGAACCAGAGGCACGAGAAGTTTCAGCCGTTGAAATCTGTGATTTGCGCCAAGAATCATTACAAGAGGAGTCATTGTCCTAAAATGTATATGTGCAGGAGGTGCGGTGTGAAGCATTTTTCGGTTCTGTCTGATCTTAGGACGCACGAGAAGCATTGTGGGGATATAAAGTGGGTTTGTTCTTGTGGGACAAAATTTTCTAGGAAAGACAAGCTTATGAGCCACGTTTCTTTGTTTTTGGGCCACGTACCGGCACATGGGTCGTCCCAGCCGCCGACGATCACCTTAAAGTAAGATTATAGGAAAGTTACAATTCTAAAGTGATTGACGTACGTATATCAAAGGAATGACTTGTGCATTCAACCCTCTCTTTTTTCATTCTTTTTTCAGGAGTTTCTGTATCCTTTAAATTAATGTCACAAAGATAAAGTTGTATCCTTTTGTATACTTTGTGCATTGACGTTAATGTTACAAATGATTTTGGTTCTGATGGTGATGGACTGATGGGTATAATGCATGTATAGAGTTTTCACCAGTCACAAAAATCTGTGGAATCATACGATTTATTTTTAATACACAAAATATATACAGTATGTAGCTATATAAAATATAAATGAAAATCCCTTTTCATCCAGTTTGTGCATGTATTTTACATCGTCATTTTAACATATATACGCTAGAAAAATTAGAAACTTAGCTATAACTCAGTTAAAAACTAGTTAAACGACGACAGTGTAATTTGCAGCTTGAACAATTTATGGTAATTAAATAATACAATGTCTACGGGCATCTCCAGCAAGCACTTAAAACCTCAATATTTGAGGTTTTTGACAGTCCAACAAATCTTCAAATCTTCAAATTTTGAGGTTTTGAATAGTGAAACCTCAAATTTGAGGTTTCACTATTCAGAACCTCAAAACTACTTTTTATTTTCAGTTTAGTCCCTATATTTATGTCTTTCATAAATAATTGTATAAAATTTAATTAAGAAAACTTAAGCACACTAAAATAAATTTAATAAACAAAAAATAATTTGTAATATTAAAAATAAATTTAATAAACAAAAAATAATTTGTGATATAATGACCGCGTGCATTATAATGCATAACATGATAATTGAAGATGAAGATGATATCAATACACCTACTAGAGATGAAAGATCAGCATCAGAAGTAATTTCAACAATTTTTAGCTCGTAATATACAAATAAAAAATAAAGAGGCTCATTTATCACTTCAGAATGCTTTGATTTATCACATATGGGAGCATTACGGAAATAATGCTTGATTAATTTGCTATCTCATATGTAACTTTGTAAAATTTATGTTTATGTGTGTTTTATTATTATATATGTAATTTATATTATCATTTAACTTTTATTATGTAATATTGTGTGTTGTATAATAAAATAAATAATATTTTGGATTGTATAATAAATAAAATGTATGTTGTTACAAAAGTCAACAAAACATTTGCGTATACAAGTTATATTGGAGCCCATTGTCTTAATTGTTACAGTAGTAATTGTCTATATTTTTACTCTATAAATATGGACGTATTGTTTCACTTGTATGATACACCTCTTCTCCATAATAAAATGTAAACTCCCTTTCTCCTTTAGCTTCTCATATACACTTTTCAGATTATTTTAGATTACTCATATTTTTATTTACGATACCCAAAATACTAAATTAAAACACGTTATCAGCACGATCACTCTGCCAAGTTCATGACCAATTTATCAAGATGATATTTATTATTACAGGAGCGCGGCTCTGCCGCCCCATGACATTTTAATGCATAATGATTTATTTACTGCTTTGATTTATTTTTCTATTATGGATGACTTTAGTCACCATAATTTAAATATAGTTTTTATGGATGACTTTAATCACCATAACATATTTATTGCTTTTATTTATTCTTTAATTTATTGCTTTAACATGGATGATTAAAAGTCACCATATTTTATTTATTGTTCTAATTTATTGATTTAACATGGATGATTTAAATCACCATAATTTACTTACTTTTTTTTTGTTATTGCTTTAATTTACCATGGATGATTTAATCACCATATAATTATCATTTTATTATTTTTATAAAAGGAGGCTCTGCCACCTAAATATATATACATATATATATAATTTTATACTTTTAACTAATACATATTATTGTAGATCAATTATATCAAATTTTTCTTAGAAAATAATTTGATTTATTATTTTAAGTCTCAACGGTCATAAGTGAAAAATTAAATAAATTTTAACTTTTCTCACTTTTCAAACGGATACTTAAACGGCTAATGAACAGTGAAATTAATCTATATATACACTCATTTTTACTCATCTATTTCACTCAAATTTTTCATCCCTTTCAAAATCTTCCTAAAAAATTTAATTAGTTTTACTAGGAAAAATGATTCATCCATTCTTAGTTTTTGTAATAGGTTTTATAATTGTTGCTATTTACGGTTTACTCTTTGGAGAGTTTTCTCCCGAAGAATTTTTGATGGTTCTTATTTTATTTTTTTATGTAATTGTGTTTCTTGTAATTGCGCTACTTATGCAAGCACCTCCTATGTTTTAAAATTAAAATAAATGAAATCTCTAATTATGTTTTTATGATTTTATTTTATAGAAAGAAAGAAAAACAAAATGGCAAACATCGAGAAGCTCCAATTCCTGGCCTTAGATATCACTGGAGCTAACTTCATATCTTGGACTACCAATGTCGAATTACATCTACAGTCTTATGGGTTAACTGAAACCACAAAAGAGAGTAATAAATCGACGGACCAAGAAAAGGCAAAATCAGTGATCTTCCTTAGAAGACACCTTGATGAAAATGTCATATATGACTATGCACACATGAGAGATCCCAAAGAGTTGTGGAAGTCCCTGAAGGATCGATTTGATCATCAAAGGGACATAACTCTCCCACTTGCTCGGGATGAATGGGAAAGTCTAAGATTCCAAGACTTTGACAAGGTGATGAATTACAATTCAGCCATGTTGGGAATTGTCGCCAAGCTAAGATATTGTGGTGAAACCATCACTGAATCCCAGATGCTTGAGAAAACGTACACCAGGTTTCACAAGAATCACATCACTCTGCAGCAACAATATAGGTTGCGTGGATACACCAAATTCTCAGATTTGATTGTGGCGCTCTTAATAGCTGAAAAGAATAATGAGCTCCTCATCAAGAACCACATGTCTCGACCCACCGGATCAAAAGCATTTCCTGAGGTTAATGCATTGGATGTTAAAAATCCGGTGAGAGAAAATAGAGCTTTTCGAGGACGCGGCCGCCGAAACTATCGCGGACGCGGAAGAAGCTATAACCCTCAAAGCAGGAAGTCATACCAATGGATTGGCTCTGAACAAAGTCCGAAAGGAAAAGAAATCCAAGCAAACACCACCCAAAAACGTGAGAGTGCTTGTTTCAGATGTGGCACTAAGGGACATTGGTCTCAGGTATGCCGAACCCCTGCACATCTTTGTGCTCTGTACAAAGAATCTGCTAAGGGCAAAGGCAAGGAAGTGAACCTTGCAGAACATTTGAGGGTACAACCCACCTTGAGGCTGCTGACTTCGCAAATGATCCTGATGAGGATGTCCTTGCAGAAAACTAAAATGCTTGTCTTATGAAACTCGAATTTCCGACAATTATGCCATAAATAAGTCGATGTTTGTTTGAAATTTCCCATATTTGTGTACTTCTATTAACTATCTTGTATAATTATTGTGTGCTTTATGAATAAATTTGTTTTCAATTTCTATTAACCAATTATATTTATTTCACACAGAAACAAATGGATCACATTACAAGTGGAACATTATCTAAGACAAATCATGGAGACATTTGCATACCAGATAGTGGAACAATACACACTATTCTGAAATATAAAAAATATTTCTCCGATCTGAAATCAACAAAAGTTATTGTTAATACAATATCAGGTCCCACCGACTTAATTGAAGACTGGTAAAGCAAACTTTGCATTACCTAACGGGACAAAGTTTTCGATAAATAATGCATTATTTTCTCCAAATTCAAAGAGGAATTTGTTGAGTTTTAAAGACATATACCTTCAGGGATATGACACTCAGTCTGCAACTGAGAATGGAAAGAAGTTCATGTACATTACTTCTGAAAAATCGGGGAAAATACATGTATTGGAAAAATTACCAAGACTCCCGTCAGGTTTGCACCATACATACATAAATTCAATAGAATCACACCTTGTGATCAAAAGAAATCAAAATGATTTCACATTGTGGCATGATCGCCTTGGTCACCCAGGCACCACAATGATGCGAAAAATTATAGAGAGCTCACATGGACATTCACTGAAACCCCAAGAGATTTATCAGGGGAATAAAATGACATGTGTTGCATGTTCTCTAGGAAAACTGATTATAAGGCCATCGCCAACCAAAATCGATAAAGAATTACCAAAGTTTCTTGAACGAATTCAAGGTGACATTTGTGGACCTATACACCCACCATGTGGACCATTCTATTATTTCATGGTAATGATAGACGC
This sequence comes from Camelina sativa, assembly GCF_000633955.1. NCBI lineage: Eukaryota > Viridiplantae > Streptophyta > Magnoliopsida > Brassicales > Brassicaceae > Camelina > Camelina sativa. The sequence continues at coordinate 12,767,039 of NC_025704.1, forward strand.
GTCTAGTAGATGGTCACATGTTTGTTTGTTATCATCTCGAAATATGGCATTTGC
>NC_025704.1:12768281-12794190 GCF_000633955.1 Camelina sativa
CAGATTAGAAAAAATCTCCAGCTTAGATAAGCAATGGTCCTGCACTTACCTTAACAAGTGATTCACAAAACTAAATACAACCAAATGAGAGGCTTTCCAATATCCAAGAACAACCAAACTTGTTCCTACAACCAATCACAACAACAAACAAATATTGTAAACAAACTGCTAGAAAAAAACAGAAAAGAACAACCTCACAAGTGAAACCACAAAAACAAAACGAACTGTTAACTTTCTAATCCCTCCGGTGAAAAGCAAGGTATATACGTCCAGAATCTTCCCACAAAATTTCAGCACGATCAGATTATAGATGAAACTGCAATCGTCCCCGTAACACCCGCTGGTCTCAATCCGCGAATGAGAAGAAACACCCCACGAAAATGCCAATATCTCCTAGAATATTAATCCAAATTCACTTCTGTAAAAAGGCGAGTGTACGAAAATCTCTTAGCTACAACCCTACCGAAAATCAATACCTTTCAAAACGATTTGACCCGTCGGATCTTCCTTCTCCCAAACCCTGACAGTTCTGTTTCTCTCTTAACACTAAGGAAAACGCTTGATCTCCTTCTCTTTCTCCTTTATACTTAATAACCAAGAGTTATGTCTCTTTCTCTCCCTCTCTCTGATGAAAATGACGACAAAAGCACCAAAAGGAGAGAGGAGGTGTCGACAATTAGAAGGAGAAATAAGGGTTTTTGATTTAATTTGATTAAACCAGGATTTAATTAAACCAAAATTAATTAAAATCCACTCTTTTGGTTTACTCAACATAACCCAAACTCTATTTCCGGAACACGGATGTTACAGTCAATTATACGATACCTAGAACCTCAAACTGGTGACGTATTTACTGCTCGTTTTGCAGATTATCATTTTGATGAAAAAGAATTTCCGGTTCTAGGGGGAGAAAATAAAAAGATGGAAAAGGATATAAAATGGTGTGTACCATCGCTGTTACACCTTGATCCTCCCACAAAGCAGTCAGAACTAGAAGTTCAACGAATTATGCATTTACAGAGTATAGCCAATCAACTACCTGATGCATTTGTAGATATCAAGACGGTAACTAAATCACATATACCAGCAGCAAATGCTCCTGCTAGAATTGAAATCGCACAAGAACATGGGAAAATTGATGAAACACATGAGTCTAAAATACGCTTAAAGCGTGGTAGACCAATTGGTGCGAAGGATAAAAATCCTAGAAAAAGAAAGGAAGTTGAAAAACATGACGCTCCCAAAATGACAGAAAATATTATGGAAAAAACGAATCATGATTCTTCCACCAATATAGAGCAGCATGAATCTGAAGAAAATCATGAGATTTCTATCAACTATATTTATAGTGGAAAGATATGGAATCGAAAGAAAATGGATGATGTTTTTTCCTATCTTGTTTCAAAGGAAATAAATGAAGAAATCGAAGATCCAGAACCAAAGTCAGTATATGAATGTCAAAAGAGACATGACTGGATAAAATGGAAAGATGCAATACAAGTCGAACTTGATTCTCTTAATAAAATAAATGTATTCGGATCAATTGTGGCCACACCTAAGGATGTAAAACCTGTTGGTTATAAATGGGTTTTTGTCCGAAAATGTAATGAAGAAAATGAGATAACAAGGTACAAAGCTCGTCTTGTGGCCCAACGTTTTTCTCAAAGACCTGGGATTGATTACGAGGAAACATATTCTCCAGTAATGGATGCTATCACGTTTAGATTTTTAATGAGTCTAGCAGCTGATAAAAATCTAGAGGTGCGTCTCATGGATGTTGTAACGGCATATTTATATGGATCATTAGATAGTGATATCTATATGAAAATTCCTGATGGATTTAATATGCCTAAAATGTTAACTTCTAAACCAAAAGAATTATGTGCAATAAAATTACAAAGATCATTATATGGTTTAAAGCAATATGGGCGTATGTGGTATAATCGTCTTAGTGAGCACTTAACTAAAGAAGGATATGTGAATAATCCTCTATGCCCTTGTGTTTTTATCAAAAGAACAATATCCGGATTTGTAATTATCGCGGTCTATGTTGATGATCTAAATATCATTGGAACTCAAGAGGAAATACAGAAAGCAACAAACTATTTAAAAGGAGAGTTTGAGATGAAAGATCTCGGACAAACAAAGTTTTGTCTTGGTTTACAAATTGAACATTCTCATAAGGGAATATTTGTACACCAATCCACATACACTAAAAGAGTTTTAAAACGCTTTCATATGGATAAAGCAAATCCTCTCAGTACACCAATGGTCGTTAGATCACTTAATATTGAAAAGGATCCCTTCCGACCACATGAAAGAAATGAGGAGATACTTGGTCCTGAAGTACCGTATCTAAGTGCAATTGGAGCACTAATGTACCTTGCAAATTGCACTCGACCTGATATATCATTTGCAGTTAACCTTTTGGCAAGGTTCAGCTCATCTCCTACACAAAGACATTGGAATGGGATAAAACATGTCTTTCGTTATCTTCAAGGGACTATTGATTTAGGATTATTTTATCCTAAAGACTCAAAGGGTCAAATGGTGGGTTTTGCAGATGCAGGATATTTATCAGATCCACACAAAGCTCGATCACAAACTGGATATGTTTTTATTGTTGGGGGCACCGCCATATCTTGGCGTTCTCAAAAACAGAGTTTAGTAGCTACTTCCTCAAATCATGCTGAAATCATCGCACTCCATGAGGCAAGTAAAGAGTGTGTATGGCTTAGGTCAATAAATCAACACATTATGTCAAGTAGTGGGATCAACGTAAATATAGAGCAACTATCTTATATGAAGATAATGCTGCATGTGTTGCTCAGACTAAAGAAAGATATATCAAAAGCGATAGAACTAAACACATCCCTCCAAAGTACTTCTTATATACCCAAGAGCTTGAGAAGAATAAGGTACTTGAAATAAGATATGTTAGGTCTTCTGACAATGCAGCAGATCTTTTCAAAAAGTCATTACCTACTTCAATATTCAGAAAACATATCCATAACATTGGGATGCGTCATTAACGGAACCTCTGAAGTGTTACACTAAGTCATTCGAGGGGAACAAGTATGATTGTAATCTTTTACCTTACTATGGTTTTTCTCAACAAGTTTCCTAGAAAGGTTTTTAACGAGGCAACAAGATCCATCGCAAAGACACAAACGACAATGAACTCCAAGGGGGAGTGTTACAAAAGTCAACAAAACACTTGCGTATACAAGTTATATTGGAGCCCATTGTCTTAATTGTTACAGTAGTAATTGTCTATATATTTACTCTATAAATATGGACTTATTGTTTCACTTGTATGATACACCTCTTCTCCATAATAAAATGTAAACTCCCTTTCTCCTTTAGCTTCTCATATACACTTTTCAGATTATTTTAGATTACTCATATTTTTATTTACGATACCCAAAATACTAAATTAAAACATATGTTATATATTTATTTATGAATTTTTATCATTATTAGAGCAATCCCATTGCACATAGCCCTGTGACGGAGCGGATATCCGGGGTATTTGATGATATCCGGATCCGGATCCGTATCCGCCGGATATACAGTTCTGTTATCCGAATCCGGATCCATCCATCCGGATATCCGAGCTTCGAATATCCGTAAAAATAACTGGATATCCGCGGATATCCGGATCCAGAATTTCTTTGTTCTTCCAAAAAAACCTTGGCCACCAAATAATTCTAGATCTTGTTTCTCCTCCCCTAAAGCTCGGTATCAATGTGAACAAGAGGAAAGGAACCGCTAGAACCATCACATCTGAAGCAATATCAACCATTTTAAATCATAGACAAAGGACTATCATTGAAATGCGGCGAAAGAAAGCTGAAGATGTCGACGTATTAAGCGGATTTGTGTGGTTGAAGAAACAATGTTTCAGAGGAAAAAAAGAGACGGCAATGGGAGTGAGTATTATCCCACAAAGGTCAAAACCCTATTTCGATCCCCACCAAATCGAATAAGGCTTTTAATTACAGGCCCATTAGTAGAATTAAATTTTAAAATCTGGATCAATACATAAATTAAGTTAGGCCCAGTAACATATGTGTTTAATAAAACGGATATCGGATATCCGACTGCAAAATGGTTCACTATCTGGATCCGTATCCGAATCCGACGAATACTAAAAATCACTATCTGAATCCGCTCCGTTTTAACCGGATATCCGATTTTTCGGATCGGATCGGATATCAGATATCCGCGGATACCGGATATTATTCCCAGGCCTAATTGCACATACTCATTTGAGTGTCTCTATCTTTTAATAATACTAAAAATAATACAACTTTCTTTACATCCTTGCTTTTAACTTTTGTCCTCCCATTAGTCATCCTTGGGTGTCTAATTTTTTTTTATTAAAAAAGTTTTTAAGGTATAATTTATAATGTTATAAGTGTTGGTTATATAATTTATGCAATTTTAGGAAAATAAAACTAGTAATAGAATACATTTATTATAAAAAAAATATATTACATTAAAAAACTTTAAAACATATATTACATTAATCTACTCTCGGAGCTCGACCTTCTAAGATGTCATCGAAAACTGGTGAACGGTCAAGAACATTGATATCATTTAAAGTACCTGGAGGACCAAAAAATGTATGCCAAATCCAGAGATCTTGCGATGCCACAACCTCTAAAATGATTGTAGGTTTTCCAGATCCACGAGAATACTGTCCTTTCCAAGCTGTTGGACAATTCATTGGATAGTGCCTCAACAATACGTATGAACAATGACTTGTTCATTCGAAAAAGACGACGGAAACTACCAACAGAGTAAGTAGCATTTTCGCTGAAATAATCATTCCATAATTGAATATGCCCTTCCTCATGTCCTCTATCAATATAAGCTCTTGGCCGCCTTAAAGTAGTTGGTTGTTGATCATTGCCATAATCATCTAGGCAATCTTGGAATAAATTGCCAAAATGCTCATCAAAAAATTCATCAAACTCATCATCTAAATCTGGGGATGACATGTTTTTAGAAAAATTTAATTGATGATAAAAAAAAGATTGTAGCTGTTTGAGAAAGAATTTGAAAAAGAGATTGTTGAACAAGTTTGAGAGATTTTTTAAGAGAGAGTTGGGATTATTGAACAAGTTTATGATACAAGAGTAGTCGATACATACTTGCTATATATACAAGTTTATTGAAGAAACGTTTTCACGGGACAGAAAACACAAACTTTCTCACGAGAAAGAAAACTTGCAGACTGTGACATGTACGAGAGACCAGAGACAGTTTTGTTCTCTTGTGCCGACGTGAGATTAGAACTTCACGTGAAGAGCCGACGTGACCAGAAACCAGATACAGTTTCGTTCTCTTGTGCCGACGTGAGATTAGAACAGACCAGAACCAGATACAGTGTTGTTCTCTTGTGCCGACATGAGATTAGACAAGACCAGAACCAAAAATAAAACACAACCTGCAAATTAAACACAACCAAAAATTAAAACACAACCTGTAAATAAAACACAACCAAAAATTAAACACAACCAAAAATTAAAACACAACCTGTAAATAAAACACAACCAAAAATAAGTGCTTAACACAACCAACTATCCTAACATCTCATCAGTTAGCTTCTTTCTCAGATTGATTTCAGCCTCGGACAGATCAGTTTTGCTCACTAGACTCTCTAGAAGTCGTTGCTTGGAAATTCTTTCTCTCGCAGCTATTTCTTTCTCCCTGATCTCCCACGCCTTCTCTAACTTCCCTAGAGAATTGCCCTCCCCTCAGTTTCTGTATCACGACCTTTGTTCTTTGCTTTCCTTTTGGATGCCTTAACACCTGGAGGGCGTTCATTAGCTTCTTCCTCAAGACGAGTTGTTGTATTCGAACTGGAGGAATATGTGCCAATCACATCAAGCTTTGTTCTTTTGGAGTTTTCAGGTCCTCTCAAAGCATTGAAGAACACCACTTTTGCTCATGGCGAAGAAGCCTCCAAGCATGCTCTAAAGAGAACTTCACTTTCTGATCATTGATGTACAACTCGTTTGCCATTTGGAGAACATCATCTTCTGACTGGCCACTGGTTCTCCGACTCGAAGCTTGGTTGTAGCATCTTACAAACTTGTTGACAGTCTCATTTCTTTTTTTCCACCTCTGCTTACATTGACTGACCCCTCTCTTTGGTTTACCCACTACTGTTTCATTCTCTCCATAGTAGAATGCAATTCGCTCCCAAAAGGAACCACCCTTTTGCCCATTGCCCACGACTGGATATTTGCTAGTGTTTAACCAACAACTGATCAAGACAATATCTTCCTGGACAGTCCATCAGATTCTAGCTTCCCTTGTGTTTTCATCTACCTCTTTGACATCACTAAATTGTGTACTAAACTGAGGGATAGGTGATGAGCTTGTTTGGATAGGAGGAGAAAAAGATGGAAGAGATTCTGGATTATTCACCCCAACTTGGCTAGTCAAGAGGTCTGTAAAGTTTATAGAAAAAGAATTCATACTCTAAAGTCTATGAAAGATGGAGAGAAGAAGAATTGGCTTGGGGGATAGAGAACCATAGAAGCGACATAAATAGCAAATCTCCGAGACCATTTAAGAGATGAAGGAGAAGGAAGAGTTTGGTAGTTGGGTTTATTGTAAAGCTTTAAGGTTAGGTTTACAAATGTTTTTTGTGTTTAAGTGTTACACCTACCAAGCATTTAGTAAGTGCTTAACTACCAAGCATTTAGTAAGTTCTTAATTACCAAGCATTGAGAACTAATACACAATAAGTGTTTAACTACCAAGCATTGAGAACTAATTCACAATAAGTGCTTAACTACCAAGCAGGGAGAACTACCAAGCATTGAGAATTAAAAAAGCTTTTTAACGTTACCTTTTGTGAAAAGCAGCGATGAAAGCAAAGATGCGTATATCTCTGTGTATTACGTGCTTTTCCTGGCACAATGTGTATGCTCTGTTTCAAATATGCATATAAGAAGAAAGACATTGTTAATCATCATCATCTCCAACAAGAAAAACAAAATTCAAGCACACATTGAGAATAAATAACAATCTTTACCATCTAACTTATTTGGTCTCTCTAATTATTCAAAAAGAGACATGTACCTCATTAGCCACGTTGTAGAGAGCTTCGTATAAACCAATCCAAACTGGTATGGTTGCTAAAGTTGGTAAGGAACCTAACATCAAAACAACAAGAATGTGCACAATATCAACAAAATTTAGTAAGCAAAAACTGGAATACAAAACTCATAACTTCTAGAGAAGTACCTGCCAATGGATTAACACCAGCTTGTTTATACAAGCGTGATGTCTCTAGTTGTATTCTCTCCTATATATCCAAAAAAACAGAACAAACAGTCAGAGTCAGACTCAATCATCAACAAGTAGTAACTCAGATTCTAGCCAAAGAAAGAACTTCACCTGATTGCCTGCATAACATTGTTGAATCGCTTTAATCTTGGGTTGAAGATTTTGCATCGCAAGTGTTGATTCAACCTTAAGCCAAAGATTTCAAAATCCATCAAGCAATGCTCTCAAATCCAATAAATCTAACAAATATCAGAAAGCAAATCCAATGAATCTAAAGACCTCACTGTAAAACAACGCTAATTCCACAAACAATTATTGCTCAGAGAAGATCGAATTCAAACTGGAGGAATATGTGCCACTCACATCAAGCTTTGTTCTTTTGGAGTTTTCAGGTCCTCTCAAAGCATTCAAAGAACACCACTTCTGCTCATGGCGAAGAAGCCTCGAAGCATGCTCTAGAGAGAACTTCACTTTCTGATCATTGACGTACAACTCGTTTGCCATTTGGAGAACATCATCTTCTGACTGGCCACTGGTTCTCCGACTCGGAGCTTGGTTGTAGCATCCTACAAACTTGTTGACATTCTCATTTATTTTTTTCCACCTCTGCTTACATTGACTGACCCCTCTCTTTGGTTTACCCACTACTGCTTCACTCTCTCCGTAGTCGAATACAATTCGCTCCCAAAAGGAACCACCCTTTTGCCCATTGCCCACGACTGGATCTTTGCTAGTTTCTAACCAACCACTGATCAAGACAATATCTTCCTGGACAGTCCATCGGATTCTAGCTTCCCTTGTGTTTTCATCTACCTCTTTGACATCACTAAATTGTTTACTAAACTGAGGGATAGGTGATGAGCTTATTTGCAAAGGTGAAGAGCTTATTTGGATAGGTGATGAGCTTGTTTGGATAGGAGGAGAAAAATATGGAAGAGATTCTGGATTATTCACCCCTACTTGGCTAGTCAAGAGGTCAGTAAAGTTTATAGAAAAGAATTCATACTCTAAAGTCTATGAAAGATGGAGAGAAGAAGAATTGGCTTGGGGGATAGAGAACCATAGAAGCGACATAAATAGCAAATCTCCGAGACCATTTAAGAGATGAAGGAGAAGGAAGAGTTTGGTAGTTGGGTTTATTGTAAAGCTTTAAGGTTAGGTGTACAAATGTTTTTTGTGTTTAAGTGTTACACCTACCAAGCATTTAGTAAGTGCTTAACTACCAAGCATTTAGTAAGTTCTTAATTACCAAGCATTGAGAACTAATTCACAATAAGTGTTTAACTACCAAGCATTGAGAACTAATTCACAATAAGTGCTTAACTACCAAGCAGTGAGAACTACCAAACATTGAGAATTAAAAAAGCTTTTTAACGTTACCTTTTGTGAGAAGTAGCGATGAAAGCAAAGATGTGTATATCTCTATGTATTACGTGCTTTCCATGGCACAATGTGTATGCTCTGTTTCAAATATGCATATAAGAAGAAAGACATCGTTAATCATCATCATCTCCAACAAGAAAAACAAAATTCAAGCACACATTGAGAATAAATAACAATCTTTACCAACTAACTTATTTGGTCTCTCTAATTGTTCAAAAAGAGACATGTACCTCATTAGCCACGTTGTAGAGAGCTTCGTATAAACCAATCCAAACTGGTATGGTTGCTAAAGTTGGTAAGGAACCTAACATCAAAACAACAAGAATGTGCACAATATCAGCAAAATTTAGTAAGCAAAAACTAGAATACAAAACTCATAACTTCTAGAGAAGTACCTGCCAATGGATTAACACCAACTTGTTTATACAAGCGTGATGTCTCTAGTTGTATTCTCTCCTATATATCCAAAAAAACAGAACAAACAGTCAGAGTCAGACTCAATCATCAACAAGTAGTAACTCAGATTCTAGCCAAAGAAAGAACTTCACCTGATTGCCTGCGTAACGTTGTTGAATCGCTTTAATCTTGGGCTGAAGATTTTGCATCGCGAGTGTTGATTCAACCTTAAGCCAAAGATTTCAAAATCCATCAAACAATGCTCTGGAAATCCAATAAATCCAATAAATATCAGAAAGCAAATCCAATGAATCAAAAGACCTCACTGTAAAACAACGCTAATTCCACAAACAATTATTGCTCAGAGAAGATCGAATTCAAACGAAACAAGAATATTTATGAAATATCAAACAACCCTATCGAGAATCCCAAACCCTAAAATTGAAACATATTGCGAATACCTTTTCTAATTTGGCAGCTGTGTCGGCTCTCTTGTATTCCACAGCCTTCTTCATAGGTCGAAGACTTGGATCGAATCGAAGAAGAAGAAGACGAGACAAGATCTNGCAAAATTTAGTAAGCAAAAACTAGAATACAAAACTCATAACTTCTAGAGAAGTACCTGCCAATGGATTAACACCAACTTGTTTATACAAGCGTGATGTCTCTAGTTGTATTCTCTCCTATATATCCAAAAAAACAGAACAAACAGTCAGAGTCAGACTCAATCATCAACAAGTAGTAACTCAGATTCTAGCCAAAGAAAGAACTTCACCTGATTGCCTGCGTAACGTTGTTGAATCGCTTTAATCTTGGGCTGAAGATTTTGCATCGCGAGTGTTGATTCAACCTTAAGCCAAAGATTTCAAAATCCATCAAACAATGCTCTGGAAATCCAATAAATCCAATAAATATCAGAAAGCAAATCCAATGAATCAAAAGACCTCACTGTAAAACAACGCTAATTCCACAAACAATTATTGCTCAGAGAAGATCGAATTCAAACGAAACAAGAATATTTATGAAATATCAAACAACCCTATCGAGAATCCCAAACCCTAAAATTGAAACATATTGCGAATACCTTTTCTAATTTGGCAGCTGTGTCGGCTCTCTTGTATTCCACAGCCTTCTTCATAGGTCGAAGACTTGGATCGAATCGAAGAAGAAGAAGACGAGACAAGATCTCTTTCTCGAGTTTATTCAGCAACGATCTCGATAACATCTCAGGAAGAAGAAGACGACGAGGCGAGATCATTGTTTCTGGAAAACGATCAAAGGTTCGATGGTTTTGATGTCATCGCCTTGTCACCTATTCGTCGTGTTTCATCTTTCGATTGTATCGAAAGAAAGAGAGAGAGAGAAGAAAAGGAAAAGAAGAAAAGATTAAAAAAAAAAACAAAATGTAACCAATAAACTAATGACACGTGTCGTGTCTCTGAGGATCAAAAATGGTCTGGGCAGAGATCTGTGTCTCTGATATATTAAGATTAAAACTTTATTTTTTTATTATATTAGTAAACAAATCAAAGACATACCCACAGTATGTGCAATGGCATTGCTCTTAGTGAATTTTATAAATATTAAGGACTATATTTGATGTGATCGCAGGATGCGACCTCGGGCAAGAAGATCAAGACACGCTGGACGCGACCGAGACGCCTGACCAAGACGCATTGGACGCGACCAAGACAACCTTTTCAGACGCGGCCAAGGTTCCAACAATCCTTCCCGGAGCCACCACACATTCCAAAAGCTCAGCAAAGGCGGCCAAGCAGCGGCTCAACTTATTTGTCCGATCTTTCGTCCAATGCCAGCCATCCCATGAAGACTCCGAAGGCTCAGTCCGCTTAGTCTTCACTCTTACCCAAGAGTGAAGACGATCAAGTCGTTAAGCAATGAAGTGTACTCTTTTTCCTTACTCCGGGTTTGTCCCAATGGGTTTACCGGAGAAGGTTTTAACGAGGCATGGAGCTAAACGCAAAACGCCTAAAGGTTAAGTTGCTTCACGCGCAAGGCCAAGGCGGTTATCTCTCTTCCCTCTTAGTTTTTGGTTTAAATTTGAAACAATGAGAATATTCTCCTTTGATCCTTTAGCTTTTGAACGTTGAGAGCTTAGCGTTGAAAGTCAATAGAGGCGACGTGTTCCATTTACAAGGGAAACACGTCTAAGGACGATTGTGCGGACCATTAACAGTCCGCGTGTCCCTAGGCCCTCACTTGACCTAATGTATTTAAACTCTCTCTTAGCTTTGTTCCTACTTAGACTTGTATGAAATTAAAACTTTTCTTCAAGAGAGATTCTTGAAACTTGTCTCACTCTTCTCTTTCTTCAATCCGGAATTGAACCTTGAGAAAAGCCTAACAAGCCTCGAACCGGGTTCGACCTTGTTAGAGACCGTATCAAGAGGAGAGCCAAACCTCTTGTGTCGTCTCTCGATCCATTCGTACTTCCCCTCACTTCGCTTCCATCTTTCCCCTTCGTAACCTCGAGTCTTCTTTCACAAGTCCTCGAGTTCTCCACCGAATCATCTCAACTCGTCTCCACCATTGCTTCCACCGCAACCGTTCGTTCGTTCATTCCGCACCCGTACCACTCCTTCGATCCGTTTGTGGCTTCTCGACGTATCTCCCAAACGGCTTGCTTGAATTCCCTCAAACTCCGTTTCCCTCGTTTGATTCTTACTTAGATCCGAATCCCAGAACCTTGCCGAGGAAAATTCTACCGTTTGAAAGTTGGCTGAGAGCTCAAGCCGCGACCGTACCGCAGCCGTACCGCGACCGTGTCTCCGGGTCACATCAGCTTGGTATCAGAGCTTTAAAGCTCCTACGAGGTTGTTTCTTTCCAGAACTTTCTTATTCCGTTTAAAGTTTCAATCTTTGAGTTTTTAATAGCAAAGTTCGCGTCTTTTAGTTTCTTAGGTTCCGTTTAGCCGCTTGGTTTATTTTGGTGTATGTTTGCGGTTGTTCATTGCTTCATTAGGTTGTTAGCTTGCATATTTGTTCTTCGTGTTCATATCTCTGTTCGTTCGTGTTCTTGTGAGTCTACTTTTAGATCGATAAAGTTAGGAGTGTGTTCTTGCTTACTCGTTTTTGTTTCCGGTCATAAAGTAGTCTTGTCGTCTTGCACTTTTTTACTTTTACTTTTGCTTTATTTGTTTTAGTCATAGGTTTGAATGTGTCATAGCTGTTTTCAATCATTGTTGCTGAAATAAAGTTTTGTGTGGTCCTCTTGAACGAGTAAAACTCACGCGTGTTTACTTTTGTGTTTATTCTTTTTTTTTCTGCGAGGTTTAAATTCAAAGTTTCACCGCGAGGCCGCACCACGTCATTAACGACCAGTCCGTACGATGGCCGAAGAAGTTCCACCAGCACCACCACAGATCGGCGTCACCCTCGCCGCACTACGCACCGGTTTACAGCAACTTGCCGACCATCTCACGAGGATTGAACTTATGAATCCTCCCCGCAAAGATCCGTTGCCCGCTAGGCGACCACGACGAGAGCCGGCGAGCGACCAATCCAACAAGGACTATGAACCGCGGCCTAGACGACGACACCGCTATGATTTTCAAGACGACGATGCTCCAAGACGTCACGAGCCGAACCACAAGATGATTCCACCCACGTTCGCGGGCAAGTCATACCCCGAGGCCTATCTTGAATGGGAGAGCCGTATGGATCACTTATACTCGTATCGTGCCTATCCGGAGCTGCGAAAGGTCCAATACGCGGTTGCACAATTCACTGATCACGCTCTTACCTGGTGGGATCGCCTCGAAGCTGAGCAACGACGCAACCGCGACCGACCTATCACTGTTTGGGAATCCTTGAAAGCGGAAATGCGAAGGCGCTACGTGCCTCCATACTATCACCGCGAGCTCCAGAAGAAGTTTCGGTGACTCACGCAAGGCGCACGAAACGTGGAGGAGTATTACAAAGAGTTTGAACACTTGCGCAACCGATTGCAAGTTGATGACTCCGAAGAGTCACTCATGGCTTAATTCTTGGATGGATTGCAAGAACGCATTGCGGGCAAGGTCGAGCGCCAACCCTATCAAACCTTTGAAGAGTTGTTGCATCTCTCGGTGCAGATTGAGACTCAAATCAAGAAGAAGAGCGCCTCTGCGCCTAATGGCCGAACTCAAGGAGTTACGAATTGGACTCCTAACGCGTCGTCATCGAACCGACTGCCAGAAAAGCCAAAGGCGACCAGTGCGGACTCGAGATTTAAACCAAGGGAGCCGGCCACCAATGAGCGTCAAGATCCGCGATGCAATACCACCGACATCCAGAGCCGTGACATTTTGTGTTTCAAGTGTCAAGGGAGAGGCCACTACGCTCGTGATTGTCCGAACGCACGGACAATGATACTGACCAAGACTGGCGAGATCGAGTCCGACGATGAGGCCACCGAGAAGAATGTTCGAGGAGAAGCTGAGCTGGAAGAAGCTGTTACGGAGCCCAAGGTTGGAGAACTGCTAATGATACGCCGCATCTTGAACGCCGGCATAGCGACTGACGACGCCAACCAACGCGACAACATCTTCCACACGAGATGCACTGTAAGTGGTCGCGTTTGTGGCTTCATAATAGACGGAGGTTCTTGCACTAACGTGGCAAGTTCCAGTCTTGTCAAGAAACTTTCTCTTGAAACCACAAACCACCCCTGTCTTTACCGCTTGAGATGGTTAAATGATAAGACCGTGATCCATGTAAAGGAATAGGTCACGGTCCCATTCAGTGTCGATCCATATAAGGATCAAGTCCTATGTGATGTAGTGCCTATGCAAGCTAGCCACCTCTTATTTGGGCGTCCATGGCAGTTTGATAAGCGCACCACACATTGCGGCCACACTAACCACTACTTTTTTGTTCATGACAACAAGCGTATTTGCTTGAAACCCTTGAGCCCCATGCAAGTTCATGAAATGCAAGACAAGTTGTCTAAAGATTCGAACGACAAAAAGAACTTCCTGTGTCAATATGGTGATGTTAGAAAAACCCTTAAGGACTCAGCCCAAGTGTTATTGATGGTGTTTCGAGATGTGTTGCTTTCAGGTCTCGAAGGTTCACTAGACGCCTTAACGGAGGTGATCCGCGACGTCCTCAAACGCTACACTGACGTGTTCCCGGAGGAGCTTCCAGAAGGCTTACCACCGATCAGAGGGATTGAGCACCAGATTGACCTCATTCCAGGCGCGCAGCTCCCCAACCGACCAGCCTACCGTGTCAACCACGAAGAGGCGAAGGAGCTTGAACGACAAGTCAAGGAGCTCATGGCGCAAGGCTATTTTCGAGAGAGCTTGAGTCCGTGTGCCGTTCCGGTGCTCCTAGTCCCAAAGAAAGACGGATCATGGAGGATGGGCGTTGACTGTCGAGCCATCAACAACATCACCATCAAATACCGCCACCCCATCCCAAGCCTCGATGACATGCTAGACGAGCTTAGTGGCGCCAGCATCTTCTCCAAGATCGACTTGAAGAGCGGCTACCATCAAGTTCGTATGAAGGAGGGTGACGAGTGGAAAACCGCCTTCAAGACGAAACAGGGTTTGTACGAATGGTTGATAATGCCATTCGGTCTTTCTAACGCCCCATCTACCTTTATGCGTCTTATGAACCATGTTTTAAGGTCGTTTATTAACAAGTTCGTAGTTGTTTACTTTGATGATATACTTTTCTATAGTTCGAACTTGTCCGAGCATGTTGAGCATTTGAATTCCGTGTTGTTTACTCTCCATAAAGAGAGACTCTACGCAAACTTGAAAAAGTGCGTGTTCGCTGCTGATCAGTTGGTTTTCCTAGGCTTTGTTGTTTCCTCGCAGGGTCTTAAGGTGGACGAGGAGAAGGTTCGCGCAATCGAGGAATGGCCTACACCAACGAGCATCACTCAAGTCCGATCGTTCCATGGCATAGCAAGTTTCTACCGGAAGTTCGTGAAAGACTTCAGCACCGTGGCCGCGCCTCTTACCTTGGTGATCAAGAAGAACAGCGAGTTCCACTGGGGAGAGGAACAAGACAAGGCGTTTGCTGAACTTAAGAGACGACTCACGAACGCACCATTGCTTACCCTGCCCAACTTCAACAAAACCCTTGAAGTTGAGTGCGATGCGTCGGGAGTCGTGGTCAGAGCTGTCTTGACTCAAGGAGGCAGGCCGGTGGCGTATTTTAGTGAGAAGCTTAGTGGAGCTACGCTTAACTACCCTACGTATGACATGGAGTTATATGCCCTCGTTTGTACCATGGAGGTTTGGCAACACTATCTATTGGCGAGAGAGTTTGTGATTCATACTGATCACGAAACTCTAAAGCATCCCGCGGTAAGACAAACCTCAAGAGATGTCATGCGAAGTGGTTGGAGTTCATTGAGTCGTTCCCCTACGTCATTAAGTACAAGAAAGGCAAGGAGAACGTAGTCGTCGACGCCTTATCAAGACGGCACACACTGATCACCACCATGGATGCGCGAGTGTTGGGTTTTGAAAGCATCAAGGATGCCTATGCTGGAGATGCTGAATTTGGAGATTGCTTCCAGAACCATGGGAAGGGAATCTACACCGAATTCTACCTTCACGAGGGGTTCTTGTTCAGAGGACGATGGCTGTGCATACCAAATGGATCTATCCGGGAACTGCTTGTTCGCGAAGCCCATAGTGGAGGATTAGCGGGTCATTTTGGCATCACCAAGACCTTGGCCGTGCTCAAGGAACATTTTTACTGGACAAAGATGCAAAGTATGGTGGAGAAGCACGTTGGCCGTTGCATTGTTTGTCGCACCTCCAAGTCGACAACTCACCCGCATGGTCTCTACATGCCCTTGCCCGTGTCTACCGCGCCATGGATCGATCTCTCCATGGATTTCATCCTAGGCCTACCCCTTTTGGTGCATAGAGATAGTATCATGGTGGTTGTTGATAGGTTCTCGAAGATGGCTCACTTCATCCTGTGCCACAAGAACAATGATGCTGTGCAATTGGCAAATTTGTTCTTTAGTCAGGTCATAAGGCTTCATGGCGTCCCGCGTACCATCATATCCGATCGGGATCCCAAGTTTCTTGGCCACTTCTGGCGCACTATTTGGCGAAAGCTCGGGACGAAGCTCCTCTACTCCACCGCGGCTCACCCTCAAACCGACGGCCAAACGGAGGTTGTCAACAGATCAATATGTGTCTTACTCCGCACAGCTATCGCAAGCAACAAAGGCTCCTGGCTCGAGTGCATTCTGATCATCGAGTTCGCGTACAACCAAGCGGTGCATTCGTCCACAAAGAAGTCACCGTTCGAGGTCGCATACGGATTCAAGCCATTAACGCCGCTGGATCTCCTCCCTATACCCCCAAATGAAGCCGAGAATCAAGACGGGGCCGCAAGAGCAGAAATGGTTAAGGCACTACACGAGGAGGCTCGAGCCAATATAGAGCGAAGGAACTAGCAGTACGCACGCTTTCTCAATCGAGGACGTAAACCGATGCTGTTCAAGCCTGACGATTGGGTCTGGTTGCACTTAAGGCCGGAGAGGTTCCAGCAAAAACGCAAGGACAAGCTCAGCCCGCGAGGATATTGCCCATTCCGAGTCATCGAGAAGATCAACGCTAACGCCTACCGACTCGAGCTTCCAGGTGAGTTTGGTACGTCTACCTCTTTCAATGTCACTGACCTCGTTCCATTTGATGTAGGCGAAGACGAAGATGTTTTGGGGACAAAACCTTTTCAAGGGGGAGGGAATGATGTGATCGCAGGACGCGACCTCGGCCAAGAAGATCAAGACACGCCGGACGCGACCGAGACGCCTGACCAAGACGCATCGGACGCGACCAAGACAACCTTTTCAGACGCGGCCAAGGTTCCAACAATCCTTCTCGGAGCCACCACACGTTCCAAGAGCTCAGCAAAGACGGCCAAGCAGCGGCTCAACCTATTTGTCCGATCTTTCGTCCAACGCTAGCCATCCCTTGAAGACTCCGAAGGCTCAGTCCGCTTAGTCTTCACTCTTACCCAAGAGTAAAGACGATCAAGTCGTTAAGCAAGGAAGTGTACTCTTTTTCCTTACTCCGGGTTTGTCCTAATGGTTTTACCGGAGAAGGTTTTAACGAGGCATGGAGCTAAACGCAAAACGCCTAAAGGTTAAGTTGCTTCACGCGCAAGACCAAGGCGGTTATCTCTCTTCCCTCTTAGTTTTTGGTTTAAATTTGAAACATTGAGAATATTCTCCTTTGATCCTTTAGCTTTTGAACGTTGAGAGCTTAGCGTTGAAAGTCAATAGAGGCGACGTGTTCCATTTACAAGGGAAACACGTCTAAGGACGATTGTGCGGACCATTAAGAGTCCGCGTGTCCCTAAGCCCTCACTTGACCTAATGTATTTAAACTCTCTCTTAGCTTTGTTCCTCCTTAGACTTGTATGAAATTAAAACTTTTCTTCAAGAGAGATTCTTGAAACTTGTCTCACTTTTCTCTTTCTTCAATCCGGGATTGAACCTTGAGAAAATCCTAACAAGCCTCGAACCGGGTTCAACCTTGTTAGAGACCGTATCAAGAGGAGAGCCAAACCTCTTGTGTCGTCTCTCGATCCATTCGTACTTCCCCTCACTTTGCTTCCATCTTTCCCCTTCACAACCTCGAGTCCTCTTTCACAAGTCCTTGAATTCTCCACCGAATCATCTCAACTCGTCTCCACCATCATTTCCGCCGCAACCGTTCGTTCGTTCGTTCCACACCCGTACCACCCGATCGATCCGTTCGTGGCTTCTCGACGTATCTCCCAAACGGCTCGCTTGAATTTCCTCAAACTCTGTTTCCCTTGTTTGATTCTTACCTAGATCCGAATCCTAGAACCTCGAGGGAAGTTCTACCGTTTGAAAGTTGGCCGAGAGCTCAAGCCGCGACCGTACCGCAGCCGTACCGCGACCGCGTCTCCGGGTCACATCAATATTGCAAATTAATTACTTTTTAAGAATTTTTTTGAAGATTGATTGTTGGAGCAAACAACCTTTAAATCTTCATTTTGAGGATTTTCTCCCTTGAAAATGAAGAGAGTTATTGGAGATGCCTAAATGCAACATTATTTAAGGTTATTATTATTATATTTTTTTCAAATATATATATCAGCAATAAGTTGATGGTGTATAAAAAACAGAAGTATCATGAGTTTAAGTACTAAACCAAGCCAAATTATGCATTCATTCATTTATCAAAAAATCATCATGTATATATCTATCAAAATAACTAAAAAGCTGGTGATTTGAAAAATTTTATGCACTACAATCTTCAATTTCATAATGTTAAATACGTAAATAGCCAAAAAAACATGCGGACTTGCTCTGGCGCCGTAGACCACCAGTTTCAGGGACCCTTAAGTGAAGGCTTAAAAATCTCTGGTTGCGAGCTTAGGCCTAGTGGGCTAGTCAGATCACTGTGTGGTTTGGACACGGCGTTATGAAAAAAAATAGCCAAAAAATAGTCTTATTAGCCAATGTAATCGTAGCCGAATACTATGTTAGACGGATCAAAGTTAGCCACGTCAGCGATCCATGCCAAAAGGCAAAAACTTTTTCCCTCTTAAACATTGCCGCCTCACTAAACTTTATGGCGGATAACTATAATTTTACAAAACTCGCGCACTAAAATAAAAATAGATCCTAACCATCCATTCATCAAAACTCAACATCTAACAGCACTCTCATCGCCACGTCACTGATCCGCGTTAAAGTACGTCAACCAATCAGATCTCTTTTGTATTCTCCTATATAAAACAAACAAAGACTCAACGATTGAAGAATCAAATCAAAACCAAAACCAAAACCTCAAAAATCAAAATCTTGAAAAGCTCTAATTTCAAAAATGGCCAAGGCAGATAAGAAACCAGCAGAGAAGAAACCGGCGGAGAAAGCTCCGGTGACCGAAACCGCGGCGGCGGGAGAGAAGAAACCAAAAGCCGGCAAGAAACTCCCCAAGGAGCCAGCCGTCGCCGGGGACAAGAAGATGAAGAAGAGATCTAAGAAGAACGTGGAGACATACAAGATCTACATCTTCAAGGTGCTGAAACAAGTCCACCCAGATATCGGGATCTCGAGCAAAGCCATGGGGATCATGAACAGTTTCATCAACGATATCT
The DNA here is from genome assembly GCF_000633955.1 of Camelina sativa. Taxonomy (NCBI): domain Eukaryota; kingdom Viridiplantae; phylum Streptophyta; class Magnoliopsida; order Brassicales; family Brassicaceae; genus Camelina; species Camelina sativa. The sequence goes on from NC_025704.1 coordinate 12,787,485, forward strand.
TCGAGAAGCTTGCTGGTGAGTCTTCAAAGCTTGCGAGGTACAACAAGAAGCCGACGATTACTTCTCGGGAGATTCAGACGGCGGTGAGACTTGTGTTGCCTGGAGAGTTGGCGAAACATGCTGTTTCTGAAGGGACTAAGGCTGTTACCAAGTTTACCAGTTCTTAGATTTTGTGGTTCTGTAATGTGGGGAGGAAGTACTAGTTTTATCTGAATGTGAAATATGGGTTTTAATGCTTTTGGTTTGGGTAAGTAATTTGGGAATTAGGGTTTCTCATTGTGGCACTGTTATGAAATTCTAATTAGCTTTCCAATGTTATATTACTCGGTTTCAATTCGTAAAAACCAATCTTTGTGATTCGTTAAGTTCATAAGTATCCAAAACTTTGACAACAGCAGTTTAGTTTTGAGAAGGTGCTGTGCTTGAAAAGTTTCTTAGCAAATCCATGGAACATAAACAAAATCAAAAGGTTTCAAATTGAGTCTATTTCTTTTTGTTGTATTTGAACCGAATTCGTATACTTTGAACACTAACTTACCGGTATAACAAAACTGTAATGAAGGGTTACTTTTGAGTCCGCACCAGTTATGTCATTTCGATATTACATATCTCAGAACTTTTTTTTGACAATACAAAAATCAAGTTTATGAAAGCCGTTTCTTCAGTTACATTCAATGTTTAGGTTGGGAAAACTATCTTTCTGATAAGTTACATGAAGCATAACGAAATTACATGGAGTGGGAGTACAAACTTGAAAAAGATATTGTCTAGGAAAAAGATATATGAATGTATACCATACCGCTCACATTGAAAACTCGTGCTTTTGAATTGATCTGATCATTTCTTTGGATACGTTCGATGGTCAGGACCAACATCGCGTGAACCAGTGTTGATGTAAGGTCCTCTAAAAGTTGCTTGAGGAGATAATGGTTTTGTTGGATCAATTACTGGTTTTTTCGATGATCTGCAGCAACCAAAAGAGGTGAGAGAGAGAGAGAGAGAGAGAAGAATAATCATATCACAAAAAGATCAGAGAAGAAAATCTAACTAACAGTTGAGAGAGAGAGAGAGAGAGAGCAAAAGAGGGTTGGTTCTTACGCCATGTAAAAGGGGAACGCTAACCCTGCAGATGCGAAAGCAACCAGACCGGTGGCTACAATGATGTTACGTGATGGCGCCATTTTGTAATGATCTCGTTTTGACTCTGAAATCCAACCAAGAAAGAGAAAAACCAGAAACACAACTGGAATCAGTCTCAGACGACTATGAGAAAGATACAATACAAATGCTCAAACAAAACTATTACATATGCAAAATCCATGTGTTAACAAACAACATCTACACAACAACAACAACAACAACAACAACAACAAGCTCTTTGTAATCGATTTACATGAAACAAACATCATGAGACACTACTTGTTCATTTCTTCACAGCCAGGACAAGCTTTGCAACATGAGAGTTCCAAACACCACTCGAGATAAACCAATAACAAGCTCATCATACTCGATTTACATGAAATATCATGAGACTGACACTACTCGTTTTATTTTTATTTTTCTACACAGCCAGGACAAGCTTTTGCAACATGAGAGTTCCAAACACCACTCGAGATAAACTGGATTAATCAGTTCTCAGATATGATGAATTAAAGACACACAAATCAGATATTTCCGAGAGAAACCTCCAATGAGTAATTCTATTTCGATTTCCTAATACACGAAAATCCACTATCATCGACAAAGCCATTACAATTCTACGATGAAACAATAAACCAATCCGAACCTACATTTCTACTATAAAACAAACCGATTCGAATTCAAACTACTCCGTGGAGATGTTCAGAATCAAAGTGAAGAGAAGATCTGAGATCCCTAAACCCACAAAATTTCAGATAGGGAATTATAATTTCAACCAATCAATTCGAACAAAATCAGTCACAAATACCGAAAATGAACGCAAAATTTTCAAATTCATAACCACGAACGCAAGCAAGCGGATACAGAAGAAGAAGAAGAGTATCTCTCACTTGCGATATGAGGAGGAGGCCGAGTCGACTCAGTGAAACATTTGGGAATTTGGGCACCGAGTCCCGGATGCGTATGAAAAGTTCCGACGAGGAATTTGGACGTGACGAGCTGGGAAATTTATATTGGGCCTATATACAACTTAAATGGGCCTTCATAATTAATCCTCGAAAAATAATAACTAATTTGAAAATTCATGTCAAATAATAAAATTAAATTTATCTCAACAGAAAAAGGCTAAAACTTCACAAAAATTAAACATATATAACTGTAAATTTAAAAAATACAACCATCAAAATAAAAACTAGTAATAAAAAAATAATATGGCAAAAAGACTTAACTCTAGGTTAAAAATTATTAAATGAAAAGTCATAATGAATCAAAGCAACTTTGTAAATTTTTTTTATATGTATTATAAGTATAAGTTTTTTTATGAAAAATTATTGTAAAGAGTAACAATCATCATAACAGTTATTCATATTCATACATGCATAAACAAATATTATGATGAGTGGTCCTCAGTAAGAATATCAAACAAATGATTATAATAAGTAAATATAACTTTCTGATAAAATAATTTTAAAAATAAAATTTTCATCTTAAATAAAATTTTATCAACTAATAGTTATGATAAAAATATACAACTTCTTAAAATAAAAGATTATAGAGTTAAATCTTGAAAAACACATATATAATGATTATATACTTACATCCATGATTCTCTCCGCGTCCATCACATACTTCAAGTGAAAATTTCAGCAATTGATATGCATGAATGTATCATCACTTACACGAAAATGTTAACTAGTGACGAGAATATTACATATCCTAGTTTTGGTAATGAAAAAGGTAGATGTCTGACCGCCGTTAAAAACAAAAATAAATATTTATATCATTATTATTAATTCCAAAAGGTGTACGTGCAACAAAAATTGGAGATATAAATATACAATAAGTATAACATCAACGTATATTCACTAATTCACATACACACAAACATCAAACATTTGATTTCTCCCCCTCTCTCTATCGAATCTAGTTTCTTCTTCAAACAAACCATGCGTAACCCAATGTCACTCCCATCTACTGTCCTCCTCCTTATGGTGATCTTCTCAAATATCCCCCTTACTCTAGAGAAGCTGAACTTAGTGTTTATCCAAAAACACTAAGGTACACATATGAGGGACTCACAGAGAAATTGGTAACAACTTGGCAGACTTGGGTATCGAAATGTTTTTCTTTGAACAAACCCTTGACCACTTTACCTACCCTCCTGGAAGTAATATGAAGTTTCGTCAAAGTTATGCGATCAATTCCAAGTGTTTGGGAAGGTGGAAAATGCAATGCACCTATCCTAGCTTATCTTGGAGCGGAGTCTTTATTTTTAAGTCAATAAGCTTATAAAAATGAAATTTTGATTACTTCATAAGAAAATTAGTATAGTTTTACTTATGTTTTGCTCATTTTTAAGTTTAAAATTTAGAAAGTAAAATATGCTTAAAACATAAGCAAAACATAAATAAAACTATACTAATTTTCATTACTTTCTAAATTCTAAACTTCCATTTCGTTATGCTTCATGTAACTTATCAGAAGTGAACACACAAAAAAACTTAAAAATGAGCTTATACGAATGAATTTCTGATTACCTAATGAGAATTTTAGTATGTGATTAAAATTAGTTTGATATGAGATAAAACTAATATTTATGAAATTAAAACAGACAGAAAACTATATGAAGATAGAAAAGTATACTAAAAAATATGTTGGTTTTCCAAAAACATTTTGTGGATTTCTTTGTATTAATTTTGTTTAGTTAATTTTAATTATTTTAATACTATATAAGAATATAACATATAAAATTTATATAATGCATAGATTATTTTTGATAGATAATTTTACATTCTTCTCTGTTAAGATGGAGCTAGTGCATATAATCAGGGACTCATTGTATGGATATTAACCTGAAGCGCAAGGAAGACCCGGATTGGCTGGTAGAACAACGTGAGAATCATTGAATCTTGTATTCACACCTATCAGAATGATCTTTAGAATCTTAAAATATCTAAAACAAAATTGGCTGTAATAAATTAAGGTATCGTTATTAATACAAAATCAAGTTTATGAAAGCCGTTTCTTCAGTTACATTCAATGTTTAGGTTGGGAAAACTATCTTCTGATAAGTTACATGAAGCGTAATGAAATTACATGGAGTAGAGCACAAACTTAAAAACGATATTGTCTAGGAAAAAGATATGAATGTAATACCGCTCACATTGAAAACTCGTGCTTTTGAATTGATCTGATCATTTCTTTGGATAAGTTCGATGGTCAGGACCAACATCGCGTGAACCTGTGTTAATGTAAGGTCCTCTAAAAGTTGCTTGAGGAGGTAATGGTTTTGTTGGATCAATTACTGGTTTTTTCGATGATCTGCAGCTACCAAAAAAGGAGAGAGAGAGAGGAAAAAAGAGAATAATCATATCACAAAATGATCGGAGAAGATCTAACTAACAATTGAGAGAGAGAGAGAGAACAAAAGAGGGTTGGTTCTTACACCATGTAAAAGGGGAACGCTAACCCTGCAGACGCGAAAACAACCAGACCAGTGGCTACAATGATGTTACGTGATGGTGCCATTGCAATGGTCTCGTTTTGACTCTGAAATCCAAACTAAAGAAGAGAACAAAACTGGAATCAGTCTCAGACGACTATGAGAAAGATAGACAGGGAGAGAGATACAATACAATGAACTCAAATGCTCAAAACAAAACTATAACAAATGCAAAATCTATGTGTCAACAAACAACAACAAGCTCTTCATAATAGATTTACATGAAACAAAACATCATTAGAGTCAACTTGTGTTTTTTCTTAACAGCCAGGACAAGCTTTGCAACATGAGAGTTCCAAACACCACTCGAGATAAACCAAATCAAATCAGTTCTCAGTTATGATGAATTCAAGAAACACAAGTAAGAATCATATATTTCCAATAAGTAATTCTAATTCGATTTCACAGGTGGTTCGCCAAAAAAGTCACAATTAGTGAATCCTATAATATACTAATCCACGAAAAGCCCTGAATCCAGTATCATTCCCCAAAACCTACAGTTTCTACTATAAACAAACCCTGTTTAAAGAAGAAAACGACGTCGTTTAAAGAGGATTTTGTGAGGAAATGAGAATCAGGTTCGATTTGGGGATGTAATTAAAGAAAAAAACGACCTCGTTTTACCATCTGTTAGTTGGTAAAACGACCTCGTTTTACCAACTAACAGATCTTGCTAACGCCTAATTAACTCCGTTTAATATCTTTGTCTGGCCAGTTAACATTGTGATTCAAACGGCAAAGTCAACAAGACTTCATGATTTAAATAGAAATCAAGAAAAAAATGAAGATTTTTTTTCAACAAATAAAATAAATCAACGAAAATGCTAACTCCTAGATTTTAATGATATTTTCCCCCTAAAAAATTGTTATGTCATAAAAAAACACTCACTTTTCGTATTTGTCTGTTTGAACTTTGGATTAATAAATAATAATACAAACTAAAAAATAAAAGAAACCGATCAAATGACTCCGGGTAATGGCACATGAATATAGTGCTACACAATGGATTGTTTTTAGCGCCCACCTTTGTCATCATATTTGGCATACTTGGATTTTTGAGATAAATAATAACAAATTGATTTTTCAATTCATAGATTAAAAAAAATTAGCAAAAAGAAAGGAAGCGCAAACAAAACAAACGTCAGTGAGGTGAGCCCAAACCAAGTCTTCGCAACCTCTCTCCGCTTTTCATTGTTTGCTTTCCCAAGTTTGTATGGGTTTTCTTCTTGAAGCCAATCTTTTTTCCCCTTTCTTTCTGATTAGATTAGAATCTCTCTATTTCTCTCTTTCTCTTGGGTTCAGGGCTGACTTACTAAGGGCAAGTCCAATGGTAGTATTTAATTTTGAGACTCTTATATTTCTTTAACAATATATTGTGTACTTTTTATAATATAAGAACTTTTAGAATCTTAATTAAAATTATTCCTTCTAATGATGGTATATAACTGGGGTTTTTATTTTTTAAAATAAGATAGTATCTTTTAGTGGGTTGACATGAGGAATGGCTTTTGGAACCACAGTTGCTTTGCTACCACACAATCAACGTATATCAACATAACCAGACAACAGAGTCTTATTCTCTCCTTCACTTTTGTCTGATATAACACCCTGTGAATACATGAAAGCTAAGCTCAGGACTGCATATAACAGTGCCTATGGATAATAATAAAAGGAAGAGAGAAATCAAATTACACCTCAAGTATTCAAGCCACATGTCAGTGCCGGTCCGACAATTATTAGTGCCCTATGCCGAACTAAAAAATATGCTTTTTTATATATTACCAAAAAATTATAACTAATGGTATATAAGACTTTATGTTTAGTGTTTTGAAAATTTATTAACACAAACCAAAGCCAAAGCATTAGTTTTGATGAAAAGATTTATCTAATAGTTTAACAAAGCAAACTATTAACCTCAAAATAGAAAAAATCAAAACTAAAACTAACAATTAACCTCAAAAACTATGATTTGCACTTATATTAAAGTCCACATTTTTGTAAAAATCTTTAGATATATATAAAAACTCTATAATAATTTTACAAAAAAATGCCCTAATTTTTTTG
>NC_025704.1:12794425-12805158 GCF_000633955.1 Camelina sativa
CATTAGTTTTGATGAAAAGATTTATCTAATAGTTTAACAAAGCAAACTATTAACCTCAAAATAGAAAAAATCAAAACTAAAACTAACAATTAACCTCAAAAACTATGATTTGCACTTATATTAAAGTCCACATTTTTGTAAAAATCTTTAGATATATATAAAAACTCTATAATAATTTTACAAAAAAATGCCTTAATTTTTTTGATGCCCTAATCCTTTGCTTGAGTTGATTGCCCTATGGGCCGGCCCTGCATGTCGGTTATCAGAGTTTCACCAAGAAAAACAATGGTGACCTTGCAAACACACTTGATGATTGGCTTGATTGCAAAAACCCAGTGTGCACAACCCATGCAATATCGGGCGAGGAAATCTTCAATGAAACAAGTGTCAGCCGTGTGGAACAAGTTGGTAATCAAAGGGAACGTAAACAACTTAAAATGAAAATCACCAGTACACCACAACGAAAAATTAGAATTGTTTTTCCCAAATCCAAACAAGTTTTACATCATCAACTTGCCTGTGATGGTTGGGTGCGCTCTTGGCAAACCGTCAAAGGTTGTCTTTGTGGAATTTTCACCGCTAAACCCTTGGTTAATTGGATAATTTTTGTAAGAAAATGGTTGAGAAGAATTTGAGAAACCGCCAGCACAAAAAACGAATCAGTAGAACAAAGAAAGTAGGCAAAAAAAAAGTAAACGAACGAGAGGGCATTACTTGATAAAAAAACCGTAACCTCTCCACTTCTTTAAGCAGCTGATGAAAGAGAAGATAAGACAATAAATAGATAGAAATTCATCTGATGAATGAATTGTTTCGCAACAAGAGGACAGAGTGAGGTGCATATATACCACCATTGTCTTGTTCCTGTAGACTTTGTTCAGAGCCAGAGCCACTGAGCCACATCCGTATCTTCTGGAAAAAGGTCAAATCTTTTTTTAAGGCCATTTAGACTATTGGCTAAATGATTGATCAAAGCAGCATTCTCCTTTTCAATCATAATCACCTTTTATCACAAGTGATTACTATCATTTTAAACCTCTTTCTTTGCAATACAGAGAGTATGTGATTGATGGCCACAGCATGAAGCGTACATTCTTTCAAGAATTGTACTCACCCCAAAATTGGGTCCAAACACCGGTATGTAATTGTCCACCCCCTCAATTACTATTGTAACATTATTTTGAAGCTGTCGACTAAATTATGTCGTCTTTAATTGTTATGAAGCACATGGAAGCAATGCTAAGCTTGTTGTGGAGGTCCATGGGGCCATATTTCAGAGATTTTAGAGTTGCAATCCTCGACACTTGGTTTACTCACATGCTCAGCACTGACCATACAGCCATCTTTACGTCAACATCATTATTGGGTTCACCCTTAAATATTCTCTTCTTATTTCCACATCCACTCAATACAGCCATCTTTCCTCCTCGTTTTCACTCGTTTTTATTTCAAAAAAACACCTCACATTATCGTCCCAATGAAAGGGAAAATCGTCCCAATGAAAGGGAAAGTTGAATCACCTCACATTATCCTTTATCCAAAACTAGTATATTATTTATATCGGGCCGTCGTTTAAGTCATCGCATCATATGATATACACATCTCCACTAATTAATCCGCACCAAAGTGATCAGATATATAAATGATTATGATTATTTAAACTGATTCCACAGAAAAATAATAAATCAATAACTAGCTAGCTAGTTGGAGAACGACGTGATCACAACATGGGATTATCATGATGATGCAAGTATATCACCAACTGCTTAATTCATAAATCACATTTACGACATTATCATTGTATAATTGCGTGACCTACTATGCTAAGACCACATCAAGCTCTCTTTTTTTTTTTTTATAATACTAATCTCTGTCGAAGTTGACTCGTAAGAGATAAGTTTGATCTCGTATTAGTTTTAGTCATTTTACGACAACATATATGTAAAGCTTTTGGATCAACAAATCTTTCTTTATCCTACCAAAAACAAATCTTTCTTTAGTTTAGATACATAAAGTGCCAATATATATATATATAAAACCCTCAGTGATCTAACTGTAAGACTCTATCAAACTTGGGATTTAAAATTTGCAAGTGACGATGCCACTTCCTTGCAGAGGCTTAGTAAGTAACTAGCTAATCAATAAACTAGAGATATTCAGATTTCGCGATGGTTTCCATTTTCAGATTAATTAAACAGCAAAACCCTACCTGCTTCTGCTGGAGAACTCGCAGAAATTGCAGGGCACTCTCATCTTCCTCGTCGAATCTGATCGCCTCTTCTTTATCTGAACCCTACCTCTCACCATATCTTATGTAGTCGGATCGAGCGAAACTGCGAGGGTTATTATTTAAGGCCTATATAGAGCCCTATAAATTAACGTCGTACGTTTGACTTTTGTCTACAAACATATTTTGATCAGGGTTTTGGATGTTATTAAATTTACTAGGATAATACCCACGCTATACCGCATAATTGTTTTTTGTTTAGAATTATTTTAATTATTTTGAATATAATTTTTGTATGGTGTTTGTATAGTTTCTTTGACAATATTCATTGATAATATTTTTGTTTTTAGGATTTTGTTATTATTCATTGATAATGAAATTGTAACCTAAGATCAATTTTGTTTTTTTTCTTCTATTACGATGCATGGGAGGGAGCACCATTATTTTTGTTAGTTGTTTTATTTTAATCAATCTTGGCTGATGATATTAAATTAAATAATTACAAATTTTATGACTTCTATATGTTGTGGTTATTATTATTGGTAAAATAACTAAGTCGCATTGTGTATGTAACATAAAATACGTACTTGAATTTAAAAGAACTGTTTTTTTTACATACCTTGACCGTAAATCATGAAATGATATTTTAAATCAAAAATAGTATTTTGGAAAAGCTGAGATGTTATTATTTTTTTCCGACTTAATTTTCTTCTGTTTCTTGGTTATCTTCACCTTATATTTTGATTAGTATTGGTAAAATTTAATGGTTAAATTATTATTAGACTTTTTTATTGTTGGGAATACATGTGTCTCTGTACTGGAGATTGTTGAATATCTCAAAAACCATCTTCTACTACAATACCCTCAAAGCCGAGATTTAGACTCAGAGTTCATTACAAAAACCATAGACGAATTGACAGGTTTTGGCTTAAATAAAAAAACTTTCAACTTTTAAATTCCTAAAGTTCAAAACAACAACAACACAAATCCACCAAAGGGCTTGTAAGAGTCATGCTTGAATGCCATTGTTTGAGAAGCAATTGGACAAAACACCACGGTGAAGAGACGGAAGATGATTGAAGTTTAAAACAGGCATTGAGAATCGGAGAAATAGGCAAAATATAATTATGCGTTGAAATCGAATTATAAATCAAATTAGAAGCATAAGATAAAATTGAGTTATTATGAAATCAAACCACATTCTGTTCTTGTCCAGATATTTTTCTCGGAAAACCAAGTTCAGCCATTCAATACCTTGTGCCTGCAGTTCCTGGACCCATTTCTTCGCCCTCTTAAATGAGGCTTGTGACAATAGAAAACAAGAGTTAAGCAAACCTAAGCTTTTCTTCTCCAAGCCTTAAAACATTGAAGTCCACCGTTGATCAGCAAATCCATTTACTTATTTAGGACTAAAGCATGGGACTGTGAGTTTCGTACTTGATCTGTAATGTCAAAGACAATAATTAATTGCAGTAGATACACCCCTGTAGACAATAATTAATTGGAGCCATGCTACGGTATCGTGCCTGACCAGCTGTATCCCAAATCTCAAACTTCACAGTGGCATCGTTTACAGCCAGTGTTTGAGAGAAAAAAGCTGCACGATTCATGTAACATAACACAAAGAGTATGAAAGAAAAGTCAAGATTTAACAACAGAAATAAATATAAAAATCTACAGCAAAGAGCAAAAGAGAAAAAAATGCCACCACCAACCTGGAATTCAACAAACTGATCTTTAACAAACACAGCACAAGACTTGATTTTCCAGCCCCAGCATCTCCAAGTAATACCTGAAACCCTTAAACAAAAACAAAAAGGAACAAAACAGACTTGTCTTCCGCTATAGGTTATACCTTCTAACAAAGAGACCTTAAGTATCCACAAGCATCCTTATTAAATACCATAATCATTCCACGAGAATGTTTTGATATCCAAATGGTTCATATTGCATCAGATAAGCAAATCATTATAAAAGTATCTAAACGCAATCATTCATACAAAAAGGTTAGGGAATTTCAATTAGCAGAAAGGGTTTCTTCATACTAATTTAGCTAACTCGTTAGAACCCTAAAAATACAATAACAACCAATAAATCTATAACCTTTACTCCACACCCTAGAACCACGACGATCGAATTGAAAACAAAAGAACCACGACGACCGAATCAAACATTCTCGAAAAGAAAACAGTCGTATTCACCAAAGATAAACAAAAACAAAAGCAAAAAAAAAAAAGAAAACAGAATGCTCCAGCTGTATTAATTCTCTTAATTTGATTGGACACAAGTTTTAATTGAGAGAGCAGAGAAGAAGAACCCTAGGGTGGTGGGGGGGGAATTAGAGAAAAACGGATCCGAAAATCAAAGAGATGGTGAAACAGTAAATCATAACGAAATCGAAGAAGAGAAATCAAATGGGGAAGCTGACCTTAGAGAAGATGATGATGATGATGGAGAAGGGGGTTTGCTTGTGGGGATAGTGTATCTCTCTCTCGCAGCAGTTGGGTTAGACGAAAGCAAATCGGCGACGGAGAAGAAGAACAAATTGAAAAATAGAAAAACGACGACGAAAAAGCAGAAAGACAAAACACGGTTTGCTTCAATTTTCTTTAGTACATGACACGTATGACTAAATTGAGATGAACTGTATTAATGTTATAATTTGATAGGTAGTTGATTTTTACTGAGGTAGGTGTCAACACCTACTTCAATACAGAAGCTGATGTGTCAAGCAAGGAAAGGAAAGCAACACATTGTGTTTTTATTGTATTGATTCTAAGTCAAACATTTTATTAGAATTAGTTCGTAAGGATTGAGAGAACGTCTGTATCATCAATAAAATTTGCAGACTTTTGTCTCTTCTTTTCTTGCTTGATCTAGCTTTGAAATAATTTACAAATTTAACGATTTGAATAACGCAAGCATAAGTGAAAGGGATTCCAAAATCACATTCACTTCAAAAAGTAGATAATCAATTCTACATAATAAAAAAGTTGCATAGTGCAACTGAAAATCGCCCCACTCACACACCGGTTTTAGTGCTCATGACTTATGAGTGTCGTGGCATTTCTGTAGATTGTGGCATTAGGAGACAAAGTCAACACTATTATTGAAGAAAACGGCTGGAGGCACAAAGCGGCCCCATTACAAACAGGAGCGGCGGGACCGGGAATTGATTCAAGATTCCCTTGTGCCCTACAACCCTCGAGGCTTTTAAGTCCATAGCGCCTGAAAGAGAGGCCTAGGATTGCTCACAGATCTGCTTAAAGGAAGCTGCTGTTGGAAACAGAGGATCTCGTTTGAAATAAGAGTCACGTGGGTACATGCGTCAATTAATCAAACTGTGATGATCCACAATGTGTAACTAAAGAATTTTCCTAACTAATTACCATAGGGATATCTAAAGAGTATCAGCTATAAATGGTTCTTAGAAATTAAGAGAAACTAGATCAAGACCCGCGGTACACCGTGGAAAAAAATTATTTATAACTAAAATATTTAAATTATAAGTTGTATTAGTTGGTTAAATATATTATAATTATAGAATAATTGTTAAATAAACCATATAATACCGTAATATAATTTATTTTTTATAGAATATTTATTTAATCAAATTAATTAGATATGTTTATTCTCTGATATTGATAGTGTTAACAAAATAATGAAATGTTGTTTTACCCGTGTAATACCAAATTAATGATATTTTTTAATTTATATAAATATCGATAAAACCCGTCCCGCTATATAACCCCGTCCTGAGATATTTAACTCACACTATATCATCTTAATTTTTAGTATATCTTGTGTATCTACGGTATAATATTTATCATATTTAACTTTTTAAAAGTTTTAAATATTTTTCATATTTAAACTTTTAAAAATCTTTAAAATAAAGAACCAGAATAAACCAAACAAAAGTTTTTAAAGTTTGAATGCCTGATAAATCAAGCTTTCTACTCATTTGTATTCAGAATCATTTTGGTCTCTTTTATAATATGACTCTAAACCACTGCATAATTTTTTTAGACGATGTGGGATATTGTATCCGTATTTTTTATTCATTTATTGAGTAATATATGTCTGTTTTTAAAATTTTGTATTACGTCATATGCGGAAAAAATCACAATTTTTATTAACTAAATGTATTATAGAATAATTCATGATAATTTAAATATAAATTCAAATAAAAATGAAAGAGAATCATATATTTATGTTTGAATGATGTAGAAAGATCTCCTTATTTTTTTAAAATCTTACCTATAATTAATTTTGAAGTTTTGGTAACTAATATTAAAGTCAATGCATTAAATATAAAAACTTTCCAAAAACTATTTTTAAGCAAAAACTGCTGCAAAAATACTAGTATAGATACATACGCAGTTACGCACCTACCTAGAGATGCAAGGTACTCTTTCCCTTGAGAGATTTTGCATTTCTTCTAAGCCCCTGGTATAAATACGTAAATGCGTGTAGCTAAAAAACAATGAACATTGACAAGGGTGGCCCCCGAACACCTGTAACCATCCTTCTTCAACTTATGCATATAAACTGATCATGACAGTTATTAAGGAATCCATATAAACCTCAGCCTATAAAGCAAACTACCAGCGGAAATTGAAGAAACCTTGTTTTCCCTTCTTGTTCTGGCTTTGGTTCCAGGTAGTCTTATTCCAAAAGGTGAGCTTCATCCATCTATCTCTGCACTAGTCAACAAATATAACAAACAGAACGCATCAACCCATCTCCTACTGCTCTGAGACAAAAACCGCAGGCCAAGGCTAAGAACAGTTACTCATTTCTTCTGATTTATGTATATATATATACATTTTTCAAGTACATTTAGCAAATAAATCCTGAACTTGCCACCTTTTTACAAGACTGTCATTGGTATTTAAATTTAATTTATAAATTTTAAACTAAAATATTAAAATGACTAACCGATTTTCCAAAATCGGAACTGATATTAATTACTGTTACAAATCAAATATTAAACACAATTTTCCATAAAAATCGGATCCTAATTTAATTAAGTTGTAATTTTGGACACATAATTATTATACTTTCAAAAAAGGAAAATATTTTCACTATAGTAATTAAGTTATACATAACTATAATAAAAGACTAAATAGTTTTGGAAACATAATAATTAACTTAGTTATTTTCAATTAACATATAACATTCAATTAATTTTTCTAAAATGTCTTAATTCTGATTTTTTATAATACAAAAATAATAAAAAGTTATATTCTCTAATATTAATAGGAAATAGTTAAATTCACACAAAAAATAATTGCATATTTTCATAAAGATTACTTTCATTTATAAATACCAAAGCTGTTATTATAATTAGCTATTTTGGATTAAAATTGTTTTCTAGATTTGTTAATATCATAATTTTAAATTTTAAATTACAACATTAGCTATATTGGATTAAAATTATTTTCTGAATTCGTTAAGCTCATAAATTTAAAAGTTAAATTACAACAACCAAGATTTGGCATTTTAAGTTATCTTTGATTAGGTTATCTATTTGTGGGTCAATTATATTTTAGAAGATATTCTATATAATAATTATTAATTTGTAAATATATATATTAATTGTTTACACAAATGTTTCTTAAATTTTTACAAAATATTAGTTTTTAATTTTTTTAGTTAAAACCTAACAACATACTGTAAACATCTCCTCTCCTATCTATATATACATTTTTGGAGACATTTATGAAATAAATCCTGAAGTTCATACTTATTTACAAGCATGTCATTGACATTAATTATTTTTTTTTCATTTAATTAATTAAAATTAAGTTTCTATTTTTGAAAACAAGATTTTCCATCCTAAATAAATTTCCAAAACAATTGGAACCATTCTCTTTAACATTAAGTATTAAGTTTATAATTAATTTAATTAATATTAAAATTTTCATTTTACAAAACAATATTTTCTCTATACACAAATTTTCTAAACAATCAGCCTAATCAATAAACTAATTGATTTTCGATCTTAAAAGAGGATATGTGGCTGAGATTTTTGATCTCAACGTATTTAAAACTAATTTTTATTTTCACGGATTTCATATTATGAATTTTTGCGGATTATAAATATTTGAACATGTTGCCTGACCCGCCTAGCATGGCGGGTTTAGACTATAGAACCAACATTAAAACTATTAGTTGATCACATATATACTATAGATTTGTAATAATAGTTTGGAAAATTAACTTATAAAATATTTAGTATATGAACTACAAAATATTACACATACTATAACACATTCTTAATATTCAAAAAAAAGATTAAGTACACATAAAAATATAAAATAACATACCATATAGGCATATACCACTGTTTAATTCTAGAGAACAAAACAAATCTAGAATTTTATATTCTATCATCTATCTAATAACAAATTTAATGTAATTAAGTTATAAACTTTATAAAAGTGTAAGAAGAAGAAAAAGAATTGTAAACAAAATTATAAATTAATTAGACAAAAGTTAATTAATTAAGAATTTAAAAATTAAATAAATTAAAAATTATTATTTAAAATACAATACTTTATATTTAGCCCACCAATCAGTCAAGCTTACAAAAAAAAATAATTCAAAAAAAAAAAATTGTAGGGTTTTTTCGCTGGTCTAAGAATGGTGAACGGTTCGCAGTTCAAAGCAGGAGGAGATGTGCGAATGGCAGCTATCCGAGCGTTATGGTGTTGGACAAGCTTGTTGAGGGATTACAACATGATACGACCGGGTTGTCGTCTTTGATGGGTCTCTTTGAACCATATTACGGGTGGAAGAGGAGGGTTTTGGTCGGGTTGATTAGCGTTTTGGTTCATTATCGTCGGTGGAGGAGGGTTTTGGTCCCAGTGGAGGAGGGTTTTGGTTCCGGTGGAGGAGGGTTTTGTGATTGCGGTGGAGGAGAACGAAGTGTTCTATACTTTAATACTTTTAAAAATAAAATAAAATCGTGAGCATTTAATGTTTAAATAGAGAGAATGTCGGCATATATCTGTTTTTTTTTTCAGAAACTGTAATCAATTTAATATTTTCTAAATTTTATTATTATCGAACCGATCTTGCACAAATCGGTTTTCTTGAACATAACATATTCGATTTTGTATTGTCCCCTTATTCCAATCTGTTACCTTAAAAAAAGATTGTATAATCCCGCTGGGAACTCTCTAATCAAGTTCGAGACATCAATTGGTGAATGCAATTTTGTTTCGACACAAATTCGATTTCCTTCTATATATCATCATTAATTATGCACGATATATCATCATTAATCAATCTCTTCTAATCTATACTTACGGGCTCAATAGTATACGCCTATTAGCTAAATTGGGCTTGGAGTTAGGTTTGATTCGCTCCAAGTCATAAAACTTTTACACTCGTCATTTTACCCCACAATAAAATTGAATGCAAATTATTCGTTACTCAAAAATTATAAAATTATAAAATTCAACAAAAAAATATGAAATTTATTTTCAATATTCAAATTTTGACCCGTTACTCAGTAAATTTTTTAATTCAATAGATATTATTTTTAAAGAATAATATTACTAAAGCTTGAATATTTTATAGATTGAACAGTTTATATTTGTTTTTAAAAATTCAACTTATGGTATATCCAAAAATAAAACTATTTTTTAATAATAATAAATAATTTGATAATTTATTTGTTTCACAAAATAGACTCATATATAAAAATGAGAGGTGAATTATAATGATAATTAACAAATTAATATGTTAAGTTATATATCAAATAATTTTATTTGATGAATAATTTAATAAATGAAATTAATATGGTAATAGAATATTTTCTTTAAGATTTTTGGAAACAACGTGTTCTAGTAATAAAATCTTCCGAAAATAAATGAAGATTGCACCCATATTTAACTTGTAATCAATTAATCTATAACCTATTTGTAATCAACTTATTAAAATTATATAGTCTACAAAACAATGTTGTGTACTTCCGTTTTATTATAAAGGAGATTCTTTTACTGGGTTTTTAATCAACAACTAGGATATATCCCGTGCTTAAAGCACGGGTCAACATTTTTAAAANGCAGAAAAAATATGCATATTAAATTATAAGTATTATATGAAAATTCCAAACAATTTGTGAATAAAATAAAATAAAGATGATAGGAGAATCATAATTTGAAAACTTAACNATATAATAATTAAAATTATTGTTTTTTAAAGTTATTTTGTTTGAGATAATATTTATTTAAAATTGTTATGTAAATCTATTAGTCTATTTGAATACTAATTATTTTAGAATATTATAGTATTTTATTTTTGATGTATTATTACAGTTTTATATTGTTTGTTGTTATATTTGCATCATTATTATGTGAAATATAAAATAGTAATTTTAATATTATAATTGTGAGTAAATAAAAATTATTAATTTATTATTTATATAAATTTAGTTTTACCAACCTGCCAATGTGGAAATTAAAACACACATTTCATACAATGAATAATATATCTT
>NC_025704.1:12806003-12817577 GCF_000633955.1 Camelina sativa
CGCCAGAAAATTGAAATTTATACCATATAAAAACATTGTAAACTCTTTTAAAAACCTTGTAAAAGCGTTTACAAGGTGTTTAAAAACCTTTTAAAAGCGTTTACAAGGTGTTTAAAAACTTTGTAAAAGTGTTTACAAGGTGTTTAAAAACTTTATAAAAACCTTTTAAAAGCATTTACAAGGTGTTTAAAAACCTTTTAAAAATCTTATAAAAACTTTTACAAGGTTTTTAAAATCATTGTAAAAGCGTTTACAAGGTGTTTAAAAACCTTTTAAAAATCTTTTTAAAAACCATTTGAAAACCTTTTAAAAACCTTTTAAAAACCTTTTAAAAACCTTTTAAAATCTTTTAAAAACCTTTTAAAAATCTTGTAAAAGCGTTTACAAGTTGTTTAAAAAACCTTTTAAAACTCTTTAAAAAATCTTGTAAAAGCCTTTACAAGGTGTTTATAAGGTAGAAACCTTATAAAACCTTTTAAAAACTTTGTAAATTTTTTTTGGCGGGAAAATTTTTTTGTCGAAATTTTTTATCAAAATTTTTTTGACAAAAAAATTTTTGGCGGGAAAATTTTTTCGAAAATTTTTTGGCGGGAAAATATGTCGGAAATTTTTTGGCGGGAAAATTTTGTTTTTCTTTTTATTGAATAAAATAATTTTCATCTATGGGTAAAATAGTCATTAAAAATTAAAAGAGGGCAAAAATAAAAATAGCCAGAAAATAGGGTATTTTTGAAAAAGGGTATATCAAAAGGGACATTTTTAACAAATGAATACGAGCTATATAATATATAATACGAGAATTATGTTTTTCGTCTATTTAATTAATGTGTGCACTCACCATCACCAAACTCTTTGAAAGCCTAACATATCTCTCTATTCAGTAGCCATCTCACCATATGACCTTCTCTTTAAGCTTGTCTCTTGGCACATATATAAATGTTAAAAGTATGAAAACGAAGAATTGTACTATAAAGAATGTGCAGTGTGAGCTTTCAGAAACGTGAAACCATGTTTACAGCACTTATAGCCAAAGTGTGAAATCTTAAACCCAAAAAGAGCTAGCATGCATGAGCTTGGGGATTGTGAAGATTATAACGATAAATACAAAGAAAGATCAAACCTTACACCAGAAAATGGGAGACTAGTGTGATGGACACAGTTCAAGAACTCAACCTCATCACCAAAGATTCGAACAAATCTTCCTATTCTTGATACCGAAAACCGTCTTCATCCAGATCATCTCTAATGATCAAACTTTTTCAACACTGTGAGCAAAGCAAAGTTAATTACTCTCCAATAAAGTTTTTCAACTTCTTCCCAACGATTGAGAGCCATAAGCCTGTTCACAACCTCCGAGACGACTTTCCAATCTTTTTGAAACCAGTCCTTCTCAACCCGAAGTCGGCAACGTCTCGGAATATCAGCAAAGAAGCTAGGATTGATGAAGTACATTATTGGATATACAAGATTACATAATCCGAGATCCGGGTAGTCTCAACGATAAAGGATCGGATCTACAAGGACAGAACGTGAAGCTTGACTTGAGAAGATTAAGAGAAACTTTAACTCGTTTGTATGATTTTTTTAACATGAGAAGGAGATTTAGAGATGAAGTTCTTCGTTTCCTTACTTGTTACATATAGAGAGAGAGATACTATTTATATAGAAGGAACATAAAAGGAAGTTAAGTGTAACATTTTCCTTTTTTTTTTTTAAGTTTTGAATGATAACTAAATTCATTATGTTATTTTAATACTCAAAAAATAAAAATGTCCAAATTATGGCTTTACTTACTTCAATTGCCATTCAATTTATGCATTTCCTTTACAAAACAATATTTAAAATTAAAAAGGACAATTAGGTAATAAAATCAGAAATTCAATTCAATTCAATTTAAATAGTACATGCTCCGCGTGTTTTTTTTTGTTTGGGTAAACGGGTTAAATAGTTGAACCCAACTATTTAAACGTGTGGTTACGGGTTATTTAGTTTATGGTAACTATAATATTTTTTTGAAATCTTAACATATGCATCAAGCTAAATAATCCAAATAATGTAAGCATTTAATGTTGTAAATCCACAAAGCTAACTGTAATGCAAGACATATCTCCTATTTAATATTTCGGAAGTACACAACTTCTTTGGTATATTTTATATTAATTATAGATTATAAAGTTATAATTATTAATTGATTCATTTGTTGGTTACAAAATATGTTACGTATGTTTGATTATTTAATTATACCGAGATACACTTAAAGAGAATATCCCAAAGAATAATAAAACTTAAATAAATAAAATCATTAACAACCATATACTGTTAAGCAATTTAAGAAAAAAAATATAATAAAATCTCGGTAATTAATCACCGTGATTTCCGATTAAGCAAACAAAATAATATCTTACTTAACATCCTTCCAAACTTTTAATATAAATCATTGACATCTCCATTCACCCGAAATACACCATATTCATACAAAAAAAGTTGTTCAATCTATAAAATATTCAAGATTTAGTTATATTATTCCTTTTAAAAATATCTATTCAAATAAAATTTGGACTGAATAACGGGTCAAAATTTGAATATTTAAATTCAATCTCATATATTTCTTTTGCTGAATTGTATAATTTTATATACTATAATAAACTTTTAAAATAATTTAATTTGAAATATTTTTCAAAATAGTTTAATTTGATATTTTTAAGAATATCGTAAATATATGATAGATCAAAATAGTTTTATTTGATTTTAAATTTTTTGTTACATATATCTTAGCCTAACAGAAAATTTACCTTTTAGACCTAATTTTGTTTAATGTGGAATGCAGCATTGGTTTTATGGCAAAACAATGCCATTTGGACCAGAGGAAGAAACCCTAAAGAGCGCCAAAACCTTAGGCTACTTAAATATTGCCCAAGCCTTAACGGATTATACTCTAATTCTTCTGCATATTAAGGACTCATATTCGGCAAAACACAGTCCGATAATAGTGGTGGATCCTACGGTGGAAGTAATAAGTTTACCGTTTACCACTATACAATATACATCATAGATTCATAATAGATTAAAATATTTGAATTCCATAGTTCCATATATATTTATTTTTAGATATTATAAACAAAAAAATAATTTTTAATAATCGATTACTAAAAAGTTATTGACAGAAATATTAATAATTTCAGAATAAAATATGAACTTTCTCTAATTAATGTTTCATGCCTCTTTCGTTATATCGATATATAATTGTTTGATTTTCTATATTTTAAAAGTGTTAGCAGCTTGGTTTAAACTCAAATACTCACACATAGCGCTTGGGGCTTTAGCGTCGTCAGCCCCTCTTCTCTATTTTGAAGAAACATGTCCAAAACACAGTTACTTTTATATAGTATCCAAAGTCTTCAAAGTAAGTAAAAATATTTCAATAATTATACTGTCAATAATATGCATTACTTATATTTCAATATATATGGTATATTTCTATTAATAGATTTCAATAATCATGCTGTCAACAATATTCATTACTTACATTTTATATGTCAGAAATGTCATGACAAGATACGTAAATCTTGGGATGAAATAGACAGGATTGCTGCCAAACCCAACGGTCTGTCAATCCTCAGCAAGAATTTCAAGCTTTGCAAATAAAAGATTATCCTAATTTGATATACAGTATATAATTATGAGTGATAATCTATCAACTCAATAATTAATTAATTTTATTTTTTATGTTGATTCATTAGTCCTTTGAACGACACTTTTGAACTCAAAAGCTTTTTGAGTTACGTATACGCCGGGGCAGCTCAATACAACAATAATGTGTATTCGGTTACCAGCATGTGCGAGGCTATCAACACGAGCCTATGATAGAGAGTGGAAGCTTAATTAACGGACGAGAACTCTAGATCTCTAGGAGAACTCGGATTCACGAACGGATCTTGCTTAGAACGTCGTAACTTGACGAAGAAGCAATAAGGATAGCATCGAGATCAGAACGATATCTACGTCGTTTTGCAGGGCTTGAACACAAGCTCTTAGGGTTGAGAGTCCTCCTCTCTAGGCTTTAGGCAAAGCTCTCTTAAAACAATGTTTATTCAATAATCAATAAAATTACACAATAATGAGACTCATGTCTCTTTAAATAAGAAAACAAAAACCCTAATCTAAATGTTTAACAAAAAAAACTATGGTTTTAAAACCCATGAACCTAAGGCCCATTAACATGACTCAAACAAACAACAAAAACGTTAATGACGTGAATATGTGAATATGCGCTGCATCAGTCCCTCCGGGTGAGAAAGATTCGACCCCGAATCTGAAATCTTTGGAGATATCCTTTGTCCACCAATTCATAATATTTACGCTTAAGAACTTCGTGACGTTTCTTTTTCCACTTCAAGTGCAACGTGCTAAAACATCCTCCACATAGAGTCTTTGTTAAAACAATTGTGGCTTCCAAGCTCGCTTGAACACGAGTGACCAAGAGATCCTCTTTTTCCTTAGATCTTTTATCCTTGTTGGGTGAAAATATTGACACATGGTCATATGCACGAGGGGAAAAATGATCCTTCGTAACGCCGCTGAGTGTTTCCTGCTTTGCCCATTGAGGCTGGCGGTGGAGCAAAATATGCACTTTAACACATCACCAGCAGCAAGTACGACACCCAAAGTACCCACAACAACCAAAAGGTGACCCTTCTTGTAGCGAGGGTAATCCCCAAAAAGCTCCTCGATGATGCTCTGTGATTTTTGTGTGAGAAAGACATGGGGCATGCATATTCAAGCTGTAACAAAGTAACTTCCACATCAACACAATGACGACCGCATTTTTTATCTGCTTACCCACCATGAACCGAAGCTTGTTAGGAAAACAAGCCAAGGTGAGGCTTAATTTTCCACACGGTAATAGCTTTCTTGAACCGCAAGTAACGACTCTCCAACAACTAAATGTAGTGGATATGAAACATGAATCATCTAGCGGGTTACGAACAGTTCGGTTTACCCATATAGAAATGCCACACGATGTTTTGAACAATATATCTGAGAAGATCACCACATCACGAAAAACACGATGTTGCGATACAAAAACCACAAGATCTGACCTCGGACCCATGTCGAAGAGGTTCTCGGGGTGAAGGAAAATTTTGGCCTCTGACACGTCACCAACAAAAATATACCCTACAATCACATGGCGACACTTATCCTTGTTAGTGACATCCATTATATGTTGGTCGATGTCTTCCTCATTGTAAATCAACACGTTAACCCTCCACCAAAGACACATCATGTACTCAATGAAGAACCTTAAATGTTTGATAGGTACCACTCCTCTTCTTGGCGTAGAAGACACAAGTAAAAAAGCATCAAGAAAATCACACTTAACCTTGACATGATGCCTCCCGGTATACACACAAACATCTGATACGGCTCCACAGAGGGCTGCAAAAACTTTTGAGTCTTTTACTTCTTGCTGAAGAAACCAAATGTGAAGAGATACTGACCGCACCTGTGGAAGAAGTTGCTGACGAGTATGGTTTGTCGTAGCCAACACTTGGCTCTGCGTGTGGAATGTTCGTTGATAAACAACTCTTTCATTAGTCAGGACCCCTATGACCAGAGATAACCGAGTATACAATGACAGCTGGTGGTGATCTATAAACATTTCTTCTACTGAGGAACCACCACACGAACTAAAGCTCACTCGAATCTGGAACACGTCAATCAATTTTATCACTTGTATGCAATATTCCCGATGGCGTCGATGCTTAATCCTCCCAATATATGCCCCCTCACGCACATCAAAGTCAAAGGACATTAAGAAGAACTGAAACACGTTTCTTCTTTCATAAGTTGTTGTCACTAGTGCACACATAAAGAGACTGAAACACATGGAATTGGTGGCCACATAAGATACTCTCACAATCTCACGTGATAATAGTATCATAAGTATGATATGGTGAACGCATACATACACTACACGTCTATTTCTTGTAAGCAAAGCTCCACTGGGGAAGAAAAATATAACGTGATTTACGTGACTTACGTCTCCACCGTTAACTGCAGTTGCGTCACTTTGACAACAAAATGAAACTTTCTTTGGGTTTGTGCTTCCAAAAGCCCAATTCATGACCATTGTAGTTGAACTACACATGTGAGTTTCATCATCTTCTTGATTTGTCTCATAGAACACATGTAAATCTTCTCTTGGTAATCTCGCTTGAGGAGAAGGTACACGAGGTTTTACAACCTTAGTCTCCCCAATTTCCGTCCTCCCTCTTCCTTCTCTAATAGAAGCATAATAACAAGGAGTTTGAACAACATATATAGCAATTTCCAGAGCACCATATACCTTGTCACGGAGATTCACCTCCTTGTGGAGAAACAAAATCTTGCGTCGACCACGATCTGGCGGCTCTCTCTTGATCTGCCGGTGACAATTTGTAGGAGAGAGAGAATAATTATGGGTTCCAAGTATAAATCTCCGTTATTCTCATCAAAGTTGTTGTAGACTGGACTAAGTTTGGGTAGTGAAAGATGATTAAATAACACCCCGTGAGTCTCGATGAACTCAACGTTCTCGACGTCTACTTCGCCACCATCATAGAGAGAATCATGTACACCAATGCTAGTAACATCAAGGTTAGTTTTGACACTATGATCAGTGTGAACGTCAACGTTTGTAACATCCACACTAGCGTCGGTGTCTTGAATTTGATCAATAGATGAATCACCATCTTCGTTAGAAACAACACAGGTCGGGTCGTTTAGCAGATCCATTTCTTCATCATTGGCCGTGTTGTCAATAATAACGTTGTCATGAAATACTTCTGCTTCGACATCATCTTCCTCTGTGTAGACATCAAAACATGCATCTCCCTCCGTAGTTGAAAAACCATGACCATCAACATCACGAACTTCGTCGTCACCGCATACATCGAAGATAGGATCTCCGCTTTGATCATCGTCGTTTCCTGCACCACCAGTAACGATATCAACATCTTCCAAGTCTGTGACATCATCGACCTTTTTCTCAACGTCGTTGTTATCGTCGTGGACAACATCACGGTCTTCTTTATTATTGACGTCGAGTGTTAGATCTGCAGCATACACCACATGATTCAAATCTTTGTTATCACCGTAGATATCACGAACGATGAAATCTTTGTCTTGATAGTGACAAATCTCTTTGTAATCCACCAAACGCGTTCGTCGCTTCAAATTTTTCAAACGATTATGCACCAAACTATGGTAATGATGAGGCAAAAAGGTTGCACATAACTTTTTCTTAAGTTTACCCCATGATTTAATAGGGTTTTTGCCATCTCTCTTGCGTGTTGTCTTCACTTGCTGCCACCATGATGCCGCTTGTCCTCTAAATTTTTTAACCACAAACGAAACAAATCGATCATCTGCAACGCTTTGAAACTCAAAAATCTTTTCAACATCCACAAGTCAATCTAGTATTAAATCACTAGAAAATCCACGGTGGAACTCCGGAATATCCAACTTAAAATCCATCCTAAGGAAATCAAACCACCAGAAACGTGATGAATCTGATACCAACTGATAGAGAGCGGAAGTTTAATTAACGGACGAGAATTATAGATCTCTAGGAGAACTCGGATTCACGAACGGATCTTGCTTAGAACGTCGTAACTTGACGAAGAAGCAATAAGGATAGCACCGAGATCGGAACGATATCTACGTCGTTTTGCAGGGCTTGAACACAAGCTCTTAGGGTTGAGAGTCCTCCTCTCTATTATATCTACGTCAGTTATTTTCGACAGATTACCAACAGATACCAAAATTTTGTCAATATTATATTTGTCGGATTACTGACGGATTACTGACGGATTTAAGATTAAAACTCTTAATTTCATAATTTTTATTGACAAATATGTATATAATATGTATTATATACTAACCATTAAATCATTTGTGAAAATAAACATCTATATGATTAAATTAGAGAGAAAAAATAATTTTAAAGACAAATGGCAAATACTTACCCATAATCCCCATAATATGTAATACCACACCATAAGTCTTTTAAGTAAACAACTTATTTTTCTATAAAAACACAAATTTTGATGAATGTTGTTTAAAACAAGATTAGTTAGGCATTGAAAACTCATCTTTTATACATTGCTTATAAAATAATGCATTATGGAGCTAAGTTAGAAAGATTTTACATTATCCACATATAAACCGTCAGTTATCCGTTGGTTATTATTGACGGATTAACGACGGATCAAAAAAACAGAACAAATTTTGACACACCCGACGAAAAGTTAATATCCGTCAGTTTTCCGTCGGTTATTTCTGACAGATTACCGACATATCAAAAATCACCGACCCAAATTTGACACACGCGAAGAAAATTATATATCCGTCAGTAATCCGTCAGAAAAACTAACGGATTACCGATGGATTTTGTCCGTAAGTAAATTTCTGACCAACAACCAACAAACTAATCTCCTGTCAGATATTCGTCGGTAAGCCGTCGGTAATTACCGACAGATTAGTGCCCTCAGTAATTTCCGTCAGTAATCGCCTTGTTTTCTTGTAATGGCACCATATACCTTGTCACAGAGATTCACCTCATTGTGGAGAAACAAAATCTTGCGTCGACCACGATCTGGCGGCTCTCTCTTGATCTGCCGGTGACAATTTGTAGGAGAGAGAGAATAATTATGGGTTCCAAGTATAAATCTCCGTTATTCTCATCAAAGTTGTTGTAGACTGACTAAGTTTGGGTAGTGAAAGATGATTAAATAACACCCCGTGAGTCTCGATGAACTCAACGTTCTCGACGTCTACTTCGCCACCATCATAGAGAGAATCATGTACACCAATGTTAGTAACATCAAGGTTAGTTTTGACACTATGATCACTGTGAACGTCAACGTTTGTAACATCCACACTAGCGTCGGTGTCTTGAATTTGATCAATAGATGAATCACCATCTTCGTTAGAAACAACACAGGTCGGGTCGTTTAGCAGATCCATTTCTTCATCATTGGCCGTGTTGTCAATAATAACGTTGTCATGAAATACTTCTGCTTCGACATCATCTTCCTCTGTGTAGACATCAAAACATGCATCTCCCTCCGTAGTTGAAAAACCATGACCATCAACATCACGAACTTCGTCGTCACCGCATACATCGAAGATAGGATCTCCGCTTTGATCATCGTCGTTTCCTGCACCACCAGTAACGATATCAACATCTTCCAAGTCTGTGACATCATCGACCTTTTTCTCAACGTCGTTGTTATCGTCGTGGACAACATCACGGTCTTCTTTATTATTGACGTCGAGTGTTAGATCTGCAGCATACACCACATGATTCAAATCTTTGTTATCACCGTAGATATCACGAACGATGAAATCTTTGTCTTGATAGTGACAAATCTCTTTGTAATCCACCAAACGCGTTCGTCGCTTCAAATTTTTCAAACGATTATGCACCAAACTATGGTAATGATGAGGCAAAAAGGTTGCACATAACTTTTTCTTAAGTTTACCCCATGATTTAATAGGGTTTTTGCCATCTCTCTTGCGTGTTGTCTTCACTTGCTGCCACCATGATGCCGCTTGTCCTCTAAATTTTTTAACCACAAACGAAATAAATCGATCATCTGCAACGCTTTGAAACTCAAAAATCTCTTCAACATCCACAAGCCAATCTAGTATTAAATCACTAGAAAATCCACCGTGGAACTCCAGAATATCCAACTTAAAATCCATCCTAAGGAAATCAAACCACCAGGAACGTGATGAATCTGATACCAACTGATAGAGAGCGGAAGTTTAATTAACGGACGAGAACTATAGATCTCTAGGAGAACTCGGATTCACGAACGGATCTTGCTTAGAACGTCGTAACTTGACGAAGAAGCAATAAGGATAGCACCGAGATCGGAACGATATCTACGTCGTTTTGCAGGGCTTGAACACAAGCTCTTAGGGTTGAGAGTCCTCTTCTCTAGGCTTTAGGCAAAGCTCTCTTAAAATAATGTTTATTCAATAATCAATAATTACACAATAATGCGACTCATGTCTCTTTAAATAAGAAAACAAAAACCCTAATCTAAATGTTTAACAAAAAGACTATGGTTTTAAAACCCATGAACCTAAGGCCCATTAACATGACTCAAACAAACAACAGAAACGTTAATGACGTGAATATGCGCTGCATCAGCCTACCAAACACCCTACTAGACCAGATCTTCGTGATTTGTTTTTTTTTTCCTTCTGTTAATAGTTAAGCTTGATCATGAGGTTTCACAAGAGTTTCTTTTCCGCAGGTGTGGTTGCTGTTACGGGGAAAAAACCTTGTTATGGTTCTGATCAGCTCACAAACAGTGACAGGGCATGGGGATGGCAGGTAAAATAATTCTGTCACAAAATAAAATAAAAACCTAGCTAATAGCTAATATATATGTACATGAATAATTCTTTTTTATTAACGAACTCGTCCAACTAGTTTATGAGTTAAAGATGCAAACACTATTATTATACAGGTTTGCAGCGAAATCGTTATGCCAATCGGATACAACAAAGAAGACTCCATGTTTCAAATGAAACCATACAATATGAGCAGTTTTACCGAAACCTGCTTATCAGAATACGGTGTTCTGCCTCGTCCGCACTGGGTTACATCACATTTTGGTACCAAGGTGCTCATAATTCTTCCTTTTTTTTTTTTTTTTTTTTTTTTTTTTTTTTTTTTTTTTTTTTTNTTATAAATGAAAAGATTGGTTTTTACAAAGTAAAACATCCAGGATAACTGCAACCTTGGCAAAAAGAATAAAAACAAGGAAGCAGATAAGGGAAAAATCACTAAGAGTGAATTATGGTAACCAAAGCATCAGTAGATTACAGAAACGTTTTCTGTGACTTCTTGCTAAGATTATGTTTCTAATCTCCCTGTCCAGAAGTTTGAAAGTGTTAGCTGGCGTGAGCAAAGGGAGGTTATGGACCTTGTTATTACGCTGCCTCCAAATGTTGTAGATAGTAGCCTGAGCGACGAGTTTTCTGAGCAGAGACGGTGCTGCTTGGGATGAGGCTCGAGTCCAAGAAAGAAGCTCAGACCAAGAGATAAGAGGCCTTCTTGTTGGGTCAAGTCTTGAGAGAACAAATCTCCAAATGATTGTGGCATAGCTACAGGACAGAAACAGATGGTCTCGAGATTCAATGTCAGAGTCGCAGAGGGTGCAGGATTGCGAAGAAGAGATGCCCCATGAGTATAAGCGTTTTTTGGTTGGCAATCTGTTTAGGTGAGAAACCCAGAAGTGGAAAGCATGCCTTGGAACCGATCCTTTAAACCACACCAGATCAGACCAGTCAGTTTCCTCCATCCTTGGTCTTAGTACGCTCCACGTCCGAGATGAAGAGAAGCCCTTACAAATGACAGAATCAACAACCCATTCAAACTCGTCATTGCTTGCAGTGGGAGAAGGAACTGGGATAGTAGTAAGGTGAGTATGGAGCGCTAAGGCGGAGTCTGATCTTGGAGACGGTAGCATCCAACCAGTTTGATTGCAGGCCTCCGCAACCTTTGATTTTCTTGGG